>NC_064864.1:59828816-59958816 GCF_024139225.1 Suncus etruscus | reverse complement strand
TACATTAATATAATAAATATAATAACATAAATATATTATAAAATATTTATTTGTGCCTTGACTTCCCCAGATTATAAAAGGATACTGTCTTTATGCAACCTCCTGTTCTACACTGTTAGGGGAAGTATAACCTTTGGGAAGGACAAGTATGTTGTAGCATCTGGTACAAAGAGGACATCTCAGGGTTTTATATCTGATAAAATTGGTGAGGATCAGGGGAGAGGTAGGACAGGAGACCATCCAAGATAAAGAGATTGGAGAGAATTAGAGATCCATATTGGGGATGTGGCCATGCACTTATGAGCTCTTTGAAAAGGCAAATGAACTAAGAAATGAGAGATCTTAAATGAACTGAAGCAATTGAGCTAAAACATTACTATGCCAGTACGAGTCATTTGGCCTCCCAACATGTTACTTCAGTGCTTATGGATCGGTCCACTGCGCGCGCGCGCACATACACACACACACACACACACACACACACACACACACACACACGCACATCTTACCTGGGGGCTGGTACCTGGCCTGGGCAAGACTGAACTGCATGCCAGGCAAACACTCTACCCACTGTACTATCACTTTGGCCTCAAGGCATTGGTTTTGGTTTGATATTTCTGTTTATAGCCCTGACAGTTTTCTTAAAAAATAAAAATCTATTCAAGGCCAGAGAGATAGTACATTTCTGCACTCAGCACCGCATTTGCTCCCCGGAGTGCCACCATGTGGTCTAACTTCCCCTTGCCCCCTTCCCACACATCTGTTTATATAGAAAATGTAAAGATGTTTTCTAAAGGTATGAAGAAAAAAACGAGGTTTGGTCTATGCTGCTGAGAATAGATTAATTTGTGACTGGAACTCTAGTGAGCGAGGCTGTAAAACTGGATCCTCCTGATGCGGGAAAGAAGAGCTGCAGGGGCCCTGGGCAGGGTGACTGAAGCTAGAGTCAACCTAGGGTCTTCCTGGTGCCTCCACTGCTTCATGCAGCAATCATTGTTTTGGAGAGGTCACACCTGGCAATGCAGCCATGTACTGCAGGGCTTCTGTGCATGGAACTTGGCATCCAACTTAGGTTTCAAACCCATTTGTGCAGATGAAGTCACTTCTCAGCACCTTATCTATGGACTGAGGCTGCCAGTGGACCCCACAGCAATGGTGTTTGGGAAGCATTAATGATAATACACCTCTGCACACAACACCTGGCACAGGGGACACTCAGCCATTACCAGTAGCTGAAGAAGTTGTGGCTGTGGTTTCCAGCCTTTGCCCGTAAGCTTGGCTTGGGGAAGAGCAATTCAGAGCCAGGGAGGACCTTGCATGGGGCACAGACTCTTCCCAGAGCTGATTTGTCAGGTCACAGGCAGCACCCCATTCCCTCCCCCCTGCGCCCACATTCCCTGGGATCTATGCCAAGTCCTAAGCCAGGAAACCTTGTTATATTAATTATGAAGAAAAAGCATGTTTTATTTAAAATCCAGGCTGCCTAATATCTGCCACGGTCTCTCTCTCTCTCTCCATGAGAGCTGAATTGCTTTAGCATTTAGGGGACTCTAATGAATTTAAAATATAAATATATCTGTGCCTATATAGACATAAGCAATTCCCAGCGACCTGATTTCCCTAAATATCCATAGACACTGTCGGAGGTAATGAGGGGAAAGGAGGGCTCGAATCAGGTTTTTGGTGTGTGTGTGTGTGTGTGTGTGTGTGTGTGTGTGTGTGTGTGTGTGTCTGTGTCTGTGTGTCTGTGTGTGTTGTTGTTTTTTTTTTTAAACCCATAAATTGTTGCAAAAGTCACTTTTTGAGTTTGTATAACTGAGGCAAGAGGGAAGGATACTCAGGGCCTGAAAGGGACAGACTAGAGAAATGCCACTGTCCAAAGGCTGGCCTGGCCCTTTGGTCAAAGGTTAACTTGAATATAGGGACTGTGCAGATCTGGGGATTAGAGCTGATCTGACGCAAACTCAGATATCTGAGCTTCTGGAGTAGGCTCATTCCTCAACTTCCTAAATGTTTCTCAACAATGACCAGACTGCTGGTTCTCTCTCTTCCCCCTCCCTCCCTTTTTCTCCCTCTCTATTTTTTCCTCTCTCTATCTTGCTCTCTGTCCTCAAGCTCAAGATAGAACCAGGCAGATAATGTACATCACCCCAGAGAGAGGGGTTAGGGCCATGGAATTGAAAGCTTCTAACAATGGGACCACAAACTCCTTCTCTCACCACCCCCAGATGGAGGTTAGCAGAGCAACTTTCGGAAATATGAGAGGTTTTTTATTTTGATGACACTATTCGGATTCTCAAACATTGCAAACTTTTTAAAAGGAAATGAAGGTGCTTTGGGGTCACCTTGCAACATAATGAATGAGAGCTAGTGTGAGCAGCAGGGACCCCATGCTGCCTGAGGGCCACATGCTGGCATTTCTGTGCCTGGAAGATTCCAACTTTGAACTTGAGGCTCTCAAAAGGTCCAAGAATGGAGATGAGCATGTAGTTCAAGCCTGATTGGCCAGGGAAATACACGTGTCTGATTTTGTTTCTCATTCACCAAGCAGAAATGACAATGGAGCCTATGAAGGGATCAGGTCTGTGATTGACAGGTGAGAATGGACAACATGAGACCAGAGCAGCAGGTCCTGTGAATTAGCATTAACCCTGATTACAGAAGACAAGAGTGTCTCTGGAGAGTGACTCTGAGGGGGCTGTGGGCTGCTTGGCTGCCTGCGTCCCTGGAGGACAGGGACCCCTAAGCCCTAGTTCACAACTGTTTCCTTCAAGACTCATGTCTGTGTGATCCATCACACTCCATCCACCCAAAGACAAGGGAATCCTCCTATTTATCCTAGAAATGAAGCGCTGTGGTCTAGTGACACCATCCCCTGAGGACCTCAGGCCTCATGTCCAGAAAGGTAGACACCTTTCTGAGAACTCAGCCCAGCCACTCCCAGCTCCAGGCTGGAGTGCAGGAAAAAGAACGAGATAGGATTCACTTCCAGGGTCTGTCCAGAGCTGAACCAATCCATCCATTGAAAGTCCCAGCTTGGGTTTCTCATGAAATGGGCAGGAGCAATTGGTGATTGTTAGCAGCTCAGGGCCCTGGAGATGCTGCCTGGCCCATGTGGCTAGGAGGAGCCTTCTCCCCACCAATGATGCCCCAAACTCCCCGAAGCATCTGAATGAGTTGGCTCCTCACCCTTTGAGCCTATGAGTGGCAGGCACACTGTCTAACACACATCTGGGGTGAGAGAATGGTCCAAGCCCTGAATTCTCTCACTAGAATTGGCTAAGCTCATTGCCTGGAGGCTAACTTGTATTTTCTCTTTCATCCCATGATTGACTTATAATTTCTTTGTTAACCCTAACAATTCACTGGGATTTGCCAAAAACAAAACAAAACAAAACAGGATTTGGGGGACTTGTGACCCTTTGTGACCTTTAGACAAAATGCATCATTTCTCCACTTTACCCAAAACTTCCAGGTCTCATTCTTTTCTCACTCGTACCTTCTCTGAGTCTTTGGTGAGAACTACTTGCTACTGCTAATTGCAGCTACTATTCTTTGTTCTGGAAGTTATTTCAGCAGAGCCTCAGCCCCAGCCATTCAGCAAACAATTGGAAGGTGGAAAAGACTCGGTGATCATTGTAGTCCCTCCTGAAAACATTTTGGAAGAAAAAACTCATTTAGAGCTGGCAGCTCCATTGTCTGGGCTATTGTCTAAGAATTGTTTCTAGAGAGGGAAATGCAGGAGGGCGAAGGACGGAGGGGGAGAGACTGTTGTTAAAAACATGTGCACCAGAAAACATGGAATTTAATCTGCTTTTGGCAGGAAACACCTTATGGCATAAAATGGGGGGAAAGTACACAGGTATATATTTAATCAGATTAACTGGCTACGGATGCGGCTCATTGGTTGAGCGGTTAGATCCTGCTTTGCATTGAAGAAGCTGTGATTATGATTGCCAGAACTAACAATAATAAAAAAAGTTATGATTAACCTCACCCCCTTGTCATTCTTATAATGTTTGTTTTGTTTTTGGTTTGGGGCCACACCCAGGGATACTCAAAGGTTTCTCCTGGCTCTGCCCTCAGGAGTCACTTTTGGTGATGTTGAGGGGACTGTATAGGAAGCCAGGGGTTGATCCTGGATCTGCTATATGTAAGGTAAGTGCCTTACCCTCTGCACTATTTCTCTGCCTCTGAATCCCCATCACTCTTTAAACCCATTTTCTCCCCTCAGCAACAAAAGGACCAATTTTCAACTTGGCATAGAGAAATCGAGCTCATTCTGCAAATTCAAGGAAAAAGATGTTGCTTCATGCCATCTTGGCAACTCTGCCTGAATCTGAGCTGCTTTACTTCGTTTGCAGCAGTGGAAACAGGTACCAGAGATGATGATCCTTGAAAGAAGTTAGTTCTGCAGTTACAATGCACCAAGGCAGCCATATGAGCCACATCTCCACACTCAGGCCTCCAACTACATCCGATCTAAAACTCCAGGGGCGTCTTTTCCATTGCAGGTCCTCCCACACATCCCTCCGAGATCCTGCAAACTCTTCAGAACACAACAGCACATAGCAAGGAGGCCCACATCTCCACAGCTTCCAAATGTCTGATTCAAGAGCCTCTGTTGGCTCCTCCTGCCCCTGTGCAACTTAGTTCCTTGGGTTCTGGTCAACCTTTCTGTCCCCTTTGCTAGGTTCAAGGAAAAGGACAGAAAGAGTCAGAGCCATATTTGAAAAGCTTTTCCCCAGTGTGACACCATCTTGGTCAGCATGTGGCCAGGATTTCTGGCAAAGGATTCCCCTGTTGGGACCAAGCATGGGCTCAGAAGTCAGATGTACGTGTGTGTGTGTGTGTGTGTGTGTGTGTGTGTGTGTGTGTGAGAGAGAGAGAGAGAGAGAGAGAGAGAGAGAGAGACAGACAGACAGACAGACAAAAAGACAGAGTGACAAAGACAGAGAGAAAAACAGACAGACAAAAAGAGACAGAAAGAGTGATAAAGACACAGAGAGAGAGAGAGAGAGAGAGAGAGAAAGCGAGAGAGAGAAAGAGAGAGCAATGAGAACCAGTTGGGAGCTTTCAATGGCTTCTCAGAGAAGATCACTGAGATCCCAACCCACTGCCTTAACAGTTTGATTCTTGCCATCCCAGACCCTGTGTTGGAGGGCAGAACTTCATAAAAACCTTGTTCTCAGCACAAGGCCTTGTGCAAATGTGCACAGCAGCCAGAGACCATAGTACATGTGCTTTGACACCAGAGTGTGTTCAAGGTGGCCACAGTAGCCTTTCACAACTACAGTTTCTCATAACTAACAACCTTGGCCTTCCTCTCCTCCCCATTTCTCAACTCCCAATATTTAAAAAGCAGACTCACCCCCAAGGCTGTCTTTCCCACCAGTTCCATTAATAGCAGAACGTGGAGATGAGACAGGCGGGCAAGCATCTTCACAGTGTCAGGAATCTTGTCTCACTCTAAAGACAATTTCTTTGATTGTCTCTGCTCTTAGGAAATGGCCTGGGGAAGGGGCAGTCAGTCGCTAAAGATTCAGGAACGAACAGAAAGGATGCAAATTATTAACTAGGCATCAAATACTGTTTAATGTTTAATGTTTTGTAAACCAACTATCTTGATTAAACAAATGGGAACTTTGGTGCTGGGCTGATTCATGAGGTGGTGGCTTTTATGGAAAGAATCTTCCGAGGAAGAGACAGAGTAAAGAACTCCCCAGTTCCGAGTTACACCTTGGGAGCACCAGTGGTTGTTAACCAGAGTCCGTGTGCAGGAAGAAAATCCCAGAACAGGGAGCGTGTTTTCCAAGTCTCTGTCGTTGCTGATTCAGACAGAATGCTAATGGAGTTCTGACACATCAAATCTCAAAGCCGAATTAAGGCTTGGATGGGCCCCTAATAACATGACGCTTTATTTCATGAAAGATAAATTAAAGGATGCAAAACTGCTATTGACAAACATTGATTCTGGCCCCTTTGAAGCATTGCCGTCTTTGCTTGTTGGCTTCAAAGTTTTCTTTTAAATCTCATGACACAAGGTTTTTACTTTTTTACTCTTTCCTCCCCTTTCTTTGGCATTTCCCTTTGATCGAGGGTCAGGAGACCCATAAAGCCCAGATTGGGACCAGGAATGTCCTATGTGCCTTCTTTAGTCTCAAGCAGCAATTACCTATGAAGCAAGGATTCTCCTGGACTCAACTGACCTGTGGGATCAGGTCCTGTTACCAGCTGACTACCAACAGTAATGTATTCAGGAGCTCTAGTAACCTTCAACCTGCATCCTACAGTGGGCAAAGCCAATAGAGACCCCACACATTACAATGTCCACTGGCTACTGCACGAGGTGCTCAGATACCCCCACCTGGAACCTGGTGGCTGGTCATAGAGCACCTCTGAGGTGCAGACCAGAGCCAAGAGTTGTAAGTGCCCACCTACCACCTGGGTGGCTTGAAACAAATGAGAACCACCAACCCCAACACACTGACTTCCATGACTTCTATTTGTCTTCCATCCCCCCATACTCTCTCTATCTCTACCCTACTTGGGGCAGCCTTTCATTCCTTCCTGGTCTACATCCTGCTAGGCTATGCCCACTGAGCACCTATCCCATTTTGTGGGAAAGAGAAAAGGTCTTCGCTGTTCCAGGAACATGACCAACCTTCAGGGGGCAGTGGAGCCTAGGGTGGCTGTAGCAACCTTGCTACGATTGGGAGCTGCTCACTCTATGATCACTGAAAGATTTTCTAGACTAGAGGCTCAATGATTTTTTAAAATTTGTTTGTTTAGTTTTCTCTTGCTTGTCTCTTGCTTGTCTGTTTTTTCTTTGCTTTTCTGTTTCTTTACATTGTGTTGTTGCTGGAAAGGAGGTACCAGGCCAAGCAAGTTTGGAAACCTCTGTCCTAATCCTGACTCCAACCCTAACTTTGTTCCTTGCTTGAACTCTCATCATTCGAGCAAGTTCCTGCTGCAAATTCCTCTCTTTACTATGATTTTGAATCCCTTCTACCAAGACAGACAGCCAGGATCTTTCTGCTAGTCTTCCCCGGTGGTGGTAAGTGCAGGCTGGCATTCCTATTTAATTCTCTGTTCTTTTTTTTTTTTTAATTTTTATTTTGATCATATTGGCTTACATATCTTTTACAGTAGTATTTTAGGTACATATTAACATTGAATAATTCTCTGTTCTTTCCCCACCATTCCCACTGGGCTGAAAGCCCACTAGAGCAGAGACTCCTCCTATTCATTTCCCTTTTTAAATCCTGGCCTGGAAGACTGGGTCCTGCCTGAGTCAGGTAAAATGCTCCATAAATACATTTTGAATGAGTAAACAAGTGAGTAACTGTTTTATTAAAGACACACTTGATACTGTGTTGCTGTTTTCAACCCGGGGCCATATGGGCCTCTGTGAGCCCCAGAATTCCAAGGGGGCCACAGGTGAAAATCGTGAAATGGAGAGGAAGCCCTCACAACACAAGACTAGGGGGACAACAAGTAGTATAGGGGGAGCACAAGAAGGAAATAAGATAGAAGGGCAAGTACTGTTTGTCATGGGGAAAAGAGAATGGAGTTTTCAAAGGGAAAGTATTTGTCACGTGTTAAACACATGAACCCTCCATATACATGCCTCAGCTACTCCCTGAAGATCTGTTGAGATCAGACATAGAGGAGACAGATACAAACTTCCTTCTTGAGAAGCACATGCTCTGGCTATGTGCAGAAGGCCCTGGCAGACAATGAGCAAGCCATCTGGTTGTGTGGGTTTAAATGTGAAAAAGCAGGGCCGGCGAGGTGGCGCTAGAGGTAAGGTGTCTACCTTGCAAGCGCTAGCCAAGGAAGGACCACAGTTCGATCCCCCGGCGTCCCATATGGTCCCCCCAAGCCAGGGGCAATTTCTGAGTGCATAGCCAGGAGTAACCCCTGAGCATCAAATGGGTGTGGCCCAAAAAAAACAAAAACAAAAAAATGTGAAAAAGCATAAAACAAGGAATAAAACGGGGTCTGGGCTGGGTCTGGAGCTGGGATTGTGGAGACAGCAATGGCTCAGCCGAGCAAACCAAGAGTCTTCCAGACTGTGTATAGGAGTTGACAGTTTCCCAGACTCAGAGTTGAGATATTTCTAACAGTTGCCACAGACAGGAAAAAAGAAATCAGAGGGCCAGGGAGAGAGCTCAGAAGGCTGGATCAAGCACTGGGGGTTACTCCTCAGCACCACCCTCCCCCCCCAAAAGAAAAAGTACAAATGGAGTATCTAGGTCAAGTGACTTTTTGACCTTGTTTACAGATTTCCTGAAAGTAACCAAAAGTTTTGCTTCCTGTTAACAGGAAGTGACCCCGGTGAGTTGGCTGTTGCTACTTTTAATACCAATTCCTTTCCCTGACAAGTATCCTTCTCTATTATTTAAGCTCCAAAGGGAATACTTGGCTCTTTGTGTAATAAACACAGCCGTCCCACATGCTTTTTTCTGTTTCTCTAGAGTTTTATTATCACAGTAAAGTGAAGATGAACAAAATTTTTGCCTGAGCCTTAGAGGAGAAACTTCTCTGACAGAAAGAATTCTTTTTTATTTCAGAAGACAAAGAGTAAGCTCTTCCTGTCAGGCAACCTCCTTCACTGGGGATTTGGAACTTGCCCCTTTGGGAGGAGCTTTTAATCTCTTTCCATTGAGATCAGCTGCTTTTCATGCCATTCTTTCCTCTTTGTGTTCTGGGTGACATTTTCTCAGGTGTTGGGTTCCATGGCACTAGAGAGGTCCCTGTTTGCTGTAGGAGGTCAGGACTCTGGTGCCCTAGCAGGCTTATTTGTCTTCCCAGAGCAAGGTGGTGGAACATGGGTTACCAGCTGAGCCCAGAACTACCTGCTTCTCCTCTATCTCTTTTCTATCACCTGGATTTGCTTTTCTCTTTGTGGGAGGCAGCCCAAAAGAAAGGAAAGGCACCTAGGGCAGCTACTCACCAAGTGGGTGGAGCTACGGCGCTGCTACATTCCTATGGTATGACTTTGGGTCGTCACTTGGCCTCTTTGAGCCTCCGCTTTCTCCTCTGCCAAGTAGCAATAAAGCAATGCTCACTCTGGGGCCTTGGTATATGAGAACACAGAACTAAGTCACACAGCGCCGAGTGCCACCCTCAACACAGAGGATATGGGGATAAGCAGGGGTGTTGGGGTGGTATATGTCGAACTGTCTGCATCTTAGTCATCAGCACATCAATGAGGGTCCTTCTATCGTGGGTTCTCAAGACAGGGCTCAGCAAACAGCCAGGAGGAACAGTGATGTGGGGCTGTTGTTTCTGTTGTTGTTATCTCCCTGGATCCCCAGTTTCTTTCCCAGTTGCAAATGGCTGAGCACTCAATGGTTGGAAATCAAGGCAGCCAGCAAGACTGGACCAAGGCCTGCTACAGTCCAAAAAATTATATTTAGCCAAAGGAGGCCACATTTACTTCTAACCCTGCTGCTCAGTGACCTGGAGAGGGAGACAGAGGCAGTCAGAGCATTGTATAATGGAGAGAACCCCGGAAAACAAGGGGATCCCATCCCTCAGAGTTTTTAGCCAGAGGTACCAACTCCTAAAGTCTAGCATCGCCAGAACTTCTCTTTTGAAGTGTGGATGCAGAACCAGCAACACTCATCCTCCATCTCTGCATAGTTATTGGGCCCTGTTAAACCAGGTAGTGTTATTGGGGGGGTAAAAGTCTGGGTTTAAGCTCCAAGGAGGTCTATTCAGCAGTCTTTGGTTCAGTTCATTTTTAAAACTTTTATTATTTAAATCATTGTGATTTACAAAGTTATTCATAGTTGGATTTTGGACATTCGATGTTTCAGTTTCACCATCAGTGTCAACTTTCCTCCATTCCATGCCACCACCCTCAACTCTATGCCTATGCCCATGTACTGATCAGAAAGACAGCAGATCCGCTGCCCTTGCTGTCCCTCTCCTGCATAAGAAGCAAACCAGCATTTAAGCAGAAACTTCGGTTCCAGGTGCCTCTATATTCTGGGCTCATGGCAGTTGTGCAACTGCCCTGCAAGGCTAGTTGGTTCATTTAACAAGTACAAAGACTGAGGCACAGAGACTTTCAATAATTGCTGCTAAGGGCACAGAGAGAGTAAGGATCCAAAACCTCCAGACTTCAGGTTGGATGTTCTTGGGAGTCTAGCTCATGGACTCTAGTGCCTTGAGGTAGTGATTTTTGCCATATTATTACCTCAACCACCAAATAACTTACTAGGGGAAAAAAGTAATGGGGCACAAAGTGAAGATTTCCCATCACCTTTTTTCTTTTTTTCTTACTGTTGGGGTTGGCAATATGCCCATGTTTAGCTAATAAGTCATGTCCTCCAGCAACAGCAGCCCCAGTTGTTTTGTGAGTGGGTTTTTTTGGGGGGACATATAGAAATGTTGGGAGACATTCCTCTATGGCTCTTTGCAGGGACACTAATCTGACTATGTATGCTGGTATTTGAGTTGATATGACTTATCTGATATGACTTATCTGAAGTGAGTGCTCTCACCACCACCACCCCGCCCCACCGTCTCATACTTTGGAACCTGGCAGCCAAAAATACACCTACAAGAACTGCAGTATCAGCATTGGTACCACGTGGCTGCAACAACTTCATTTTGTTTAATACTGTCATCCCCACAAGAACACACCAATTTGGATGCCAATATGTAGCTGAAGCCACTTAATGTTCAGAAACAAATGAAGTAACACAATAGTCAGCTAGCAACAAGAGCTTATTAAATCTCCTGACAATGACTTAAGGACCTCATTGCAGATACAATAATTTTCACAAATTTGTGTATGACTGTACTTCTTTTCCTCCTCTCCTTTCTTCCTTCTTTTTAATTTTTTCTTTATATTTTTTCTTAAAAAATAATTTTACTAATACTTATCTGTAAACAAATGTATTATGATCAACCAAGTCAATTATTTGATACATGTTCTATAAATAAAGTAAATTAATAAAAAAGAATTGTTGGGATTGTGGGCTGGAAGTGGGAAGTTGTCCTAGATTCACTGTTGTGGAGATAGTGGTTATAGGGAGAGGCCAGACTGCAATGCTTTTGTAACAGAGATTCGGAAAGGACTTTCTAGAGCTGGCCCTTCTTGTCCTGTAATGAGTTAATGGGGCTGGGCCTTGGTGTTGAAGTGCTCCCTTCATTGAGTCTGTCTACCCATGGGATGGATAGTGTTGGGCAAGAGAACTTGGTCCAGGGGTGGTTTTCAGAGCAGACTCGGCCTGAATCTTCAGCAGCCATGGTCTGGCAGCTCACAGTTATTCATTTGTGATGATGAGCTCTGTAGCAGACCATTCACACTGTTACCTGTAATTTAGTCCCCAAACCTTGACCCAGATATCCTACTTAGGAAACAGGAATGAATCAACTTGAATGAACTTTTCCAGCCTCTGCTTGGTCTGATCAGAAGTTACTGGAGCCACTGACAAGGCCAGACTGATCAGGTCCATGAGGGCAGAGAGTAACAGATGTTTAGTTGGGTTGATCAATATCAAGGAAAAGCAAACTTCAGTGATGGAAACAGAAACTCAACACGGATGTAAAGTGCCAAATGACACAGAGATGACTAAGCTCTCTGCTGGTCCAAGGCAAAAGAAAAGCATAATCACTGGGCATGATTTAATAGGAAAGTTAAAGAGTCGATTTCTTTAACTCTAAAGTCAGGTCATAGTTGACATTTAAAAGTTTGTTTTATATGATGAGCATAGGTGAAAGTTGGGTAAACATCTGGTGGAGATCCAGAGACAAAATGGTAATCCTGAATTCCACATGGCTCCTTAGCACAGCACTGCATGGTTTGTGGCCATCCAGTTAAACCAGGAGTCTGGATGAAGATTGAGATCAAGACCCAACAGAGTAGGTACTCCGGAAGTGGCAGCTGAGGGTGGGAGGCATGGATCATCTCTTTGAATGCTTTTCACCTTTGAAAATGGCACAATCTTGGCTTAATGTAGGAAACCTGGATGCCTTTCTTCTTGCCCCCAAACCATTGGTACATTCAAACTGTATCTCCAAATCTTCTAGCACCTTTTACTTCACAGCACCCCTCTTTGTAGTCTGAACTCACACATCTCCCACTGGGTACTCTGCAATACAGGCCCAACCAGCTCTACTTTTGTCTCCTATTAAATCTATTATCTATGACCTAGGATCCATTTGTCATATAAAAACTGAACTTTGCGGCCGGAGAGATAGCATGGAGGTAGGGCATTTGCCTTGCATGCAGAAGGAGGTGGTTCAAATCCCGGCATCCCATATGGTCCCTTGAGCCTGCCAGGAGCGATTTCTGAGTGCAAAGCCAGGAGTAACCCCTGAACACTGCCAGGTGTGACCCCAAAACAAACAAACAAACAAAACTGAACCAGGCTTATGTTACATATCTGCTTGAAACTCTCTGATGGCTCCCTAGTCCCAATTCTCAAGGATATGCTCCTTACTCAGACTTCTTATTTCTTCAACCTCATCAGGTGCCCTTCTCAGACCTGCACTATGCCAGATCTTTGTCATGGTCCTTATTGTGGTTTGTTATTTTTTCCCATTTTTTCCCCAATTGTCTTTCCACTCAGTGTCCTGAGTGTCCTTATATTTTCTGATAGTACATGGGTGCTTGAATGAATGGATGAATGAACAGGCAATGGTCAAATTTCTTTGACCTGAAGCCCTTCTCAATGGTAAATGCCCACGCCAAGGACACCAAATTTAAAGGTGTCACCCTCTTAGGAAATTGATACCTGATCTTAGTCGTTGATGATTCTGGCTCTTGTGATCGAGGAGGTTTGGAACAATGTTTGAACCCTCAGTGCAGTACAACTGTTTAACCTCTAACTGTAGCTCAGCCCAATGCGAATTCAACACTTTAGAAGACACAATGATTAATCTGTTCATTTGTAGTTCTTTTGTTAATTTTGCAGAGAGGCTTCAGGCTTCTCTCTTGCAATCTGAATTTCTCTATTCAGTGATTGTCTGTGATGGAGTGTATCCCCCTCTCCCAACTGATCCCTCCAGTCCCATCAATCAGTTGTACAGAAACACAAATATGCCTCTTGGATCTTCAGCCTCACAAAGCACTATCACTGGGGCTGTGTGATGTTTCTTGTTCTAAGTACACCTTTGATTTATTAAACAGTTTTGAATAAAATTCTGCATACATTTTTTCAGGTTGCAAAGCAACTCCCCTCTCTTCAATGTAAAAGGAAAACCTGAAAGAGAGGAGGGATCCAGAGACTTAGGTGCCCCTTTTGTCTAGACTTGTTGGCATTCTCAGTAGAGTATGTGGTGACATTTTCAAATGCCCTTTCTCTGTTGGTAAAGGATCTTAATGCATTATTCTAAATGTACTTCTTCTAGATGTTGCCTGAAGTGAGTATCTTTCCTGAGCATATTTGCTTACTTCCTTAGCAGTGTGGAGTCAAGAGCCTGAGTTGGTATCATATGGAGTTGGTAGCCACGCCATCTACTTGCTGTGGGATTTGGGGCAAGGAGCTAGACCCCATTGAGTATCTGTCTTAAATAACTTTTTTTTTGTTTTTTGTTTTTGGGCTACACCCGGCGGTGCTCAGGGTTACTCCTGGCTGTCTGCTCAGAAATAGCTCCTGGCAGGCACGGGGGACCATATGGGACACTGGGATTCGAACCAACCACCTTTGGTCCTGGATCGGCTGCTTGCAAGGCAAACGCCGCTGTGCTATCTCTCCGGGTCCTGTCTTAAATAACTTTTAATGCTATTCAAAGAATAGGACTCATCAACCTTTACACCAATGTGAAATCATTTGCCTTAGGGGAAACATCTGGTGACTAACAATCTTGATCATGTCATTGTAAGAGTGTTCTTTAATTTGCTTCAGTCTATATGTTCATTTTCTTGATTGGAAACATTTTGGTTGTTTCCAATTTTTACTATGGAACGTAATCCTGCAAACACCCCCTTTATATGTGTTTGTTTACCTGTGTCATTCTACTAGAATAGCTCTAGATTCCATCCCCAGAAGTAGAGTTTCTGGGTCTGAAATATGTACTCCTCATCTTTATTGTTAACAAGCTTTCTAACTCTGTATTCCACATAATAAATAAGATGTAAAACATAAAAAATATGAGAAATAAACTGAAAATGCATATATGGAAAATGTGTAGTAAACAAGATTAGAACAAAAATAAGCTTTTTGTGGATGAGTTAAGATTACATGTGGAAGTGCCTGGCCCACAGAAGTACTCAATTTTATTGCCACATTTATTTCATTTGTCTTGCTCCATCTGTTTTTTTCCATTCCATGTCTCGGTTCATTTTAATTGATGATAGAAACCAGACATCACCTCCAAATTGACAACAGTAATCAATGAAGCAAGTTGTATAAAAGTAATCAGGTGAGAGAGACAGAACAATGCACACACTCTGTTTTCTGTCTTTCTGAATCGTGTGTTCTTACTCTCCTTTTTTGAGAAATTGTTAAGTTCCGAGTACTACAGTATCTTAAGTGGTATAATAGACTTAAGTTTCTGCTGAGAGAAGTCCACAAGGACTGATCCACATTACCTGTGAACCCAGTTCTGTGCCAATTTTCTGTCCAAACAACACAGGGTGTGGAATTAAAGGAAGGCATGTCCGAAGGATAATGGGACAAAGTGTGTTTCATGAGACAATGCAACTCATCGTTTCTCTATACTACATTCTTCAACCTCACATCATGTAGGATGTGGGAGCCTTATTAGTGCTAATATTCTATGAGCTGGATGTCATTATCAGAGTCAAACCCTAGCCACAACTCTGCTTATGGAGATGGGAGGGCAGATCCATGACCTTCACTTTCAAGGGCCTCATACCCCATCTGGGGAAGTAATGCTTAACTTCTCTATTACTCAGTTTCCTCATTTGGAATAAGGGAGCAATACTAACATGAAGCTCATGAGATTACTGTGACAATGAAATGATGATAAAATGTGTTTTCTAAAGTTATCTGTAACCATCAGTAAAATTGCCCATCCTCCAAGGATTTCTGATATTACTGCCTTAAGGCAATACCAGGGACCCAACCAAAGAGCTTGAAGAAAATTAGGATTTAATTGTTGCTGAAGTAAGAGATATGTCAAGTCAGATGGTTAGCTATGGTTGAACACAGGCTCTTTCTCCCTGGCAATAACAAATGAATTTGATAAAACTGGTTGCCCAGAACCTTCAGAGAATTCTGGGCCTAGGCCTCCTTTGGTGGCTTGTACCCCCCGAACCAGGTATATCCCACCCTTGGGTTATGGTTGCAAAGTGACCCTTTCTCATAAGTAGGATCAAAGTGATAGAAATGCAGAGTAAGGACTCATCAGGACACCCCTTCCTGCAACTGTGACTAGTTTGAGGCCTCCTGGGACCTAGTGGAAATAGATTATTTTTGTTTTGTTTTGTTTCTTTTTTACTTTTGAGTCGCATCTAGAAATTATCAGGGACTATGCCTGTCTCTACACTCAGGAATCATTCCTGGTGGTCTTCTTTATGGAATGCTGCAGACTGAACCTGGGTTGGTAGCATGCAAGACAAATGTCCTTCCTCCAGCCCTAGATTGACTATTTCTGTAATGTCACCAGGTTGAGAGGGGAAGCTGAGAGGTTCCTAATCATCAGAGACCTCATTGTTTCCAAATAGTGTGATAACTATTGATGGAATATGTGGGCACAGATCAACTCCCAGTGTATGGAATTTGAACCTCACATATTGAACTATTTATACTTGGACATAATGAGTGATTGGCAAAGTGGCAGATGACTAGTGAGCTGCCAATGTGAGAAGAATGTGAGAGGAGGAAATTAAGGTAGTGTGGCCAGATGCTTAGCCTGGTCTTCAGAGAGAGTAGTAGAGAATCCTCCCAGTGTCTTCTCCATTAGATAGAGTCTCCATAACCAATGTGTCAGCCACTCCTCACACTCACTGGCAAGGTAGCTCATCTGATAGTGGTGGCAGGACTGGGCTGCTGCCAGCTGGCACCCTCCCTCCAGAAAGGTTCATTCAGGTCTTGCTCCTGCCAAATGGTTCTTTCACCCCAGCCTGAGCTTTGTTGGTTTGCAAGCAGTCCTGGACATACACTGAACAGCCTGGCTGCTGTCTTTTGTACATTCAGGCTGGCCCGAAGACTGACCTGAAGATTGGCCTGAGAGTGAGCCCCTTCTCCCAGTTTTCTTTGCTCTCTGGGATCAGCAAGATGTGCCTTTTCAGCTCTCTGGCCTTTGCATGAGATGTGTGAGTCTGTACCCAACTGTCCTCCCAGCCCTGTGCTGTGGCTTAGGACAGTCACATTAGTATCTTGAATCTCACATCTGTCTCCCCAGTCTCAGTGCTCCCTGTTGTGCCAGAGGAACCACCTGGTGTGTTTATGTGTTAGTGGTGTCTCCTGGCCAAAAGGGCAACATGCAGGCCAGCAGCGTGGAGCCCTCCTTGCTGAGCAGGCCACTACCTTCCCCTCTGTTCATTGGCTTCGTTCTCACCCCTTCAGACCTTCCCTGCAACTCAGATCTCTGTGCCTGAATTTCCCCTGACTTCTGCTCTAGTTCCCTCAACATAGACATCCCCCACCCCAGCAGTGCTCGACAGTGCCACCCTTTGGCCTTGTAATGCTCACCTCCTGGTTTCCAGGATGTTTGCTGCCCCTAGAAATGAATGTCTGCTCACTGACCCAATGCTCCTGCGAAAACTGGCCTTCAGACCTTGTCATGTCACTCCTGGAGATATTGGGGAGTCAAGATGATAATTTCCTCAGCCTCAGATGTCCAGCGCACGGTGCACACCAGATGCTCCATAATCATGTGTAGAATAAAATAGCTTTTATACTACAAGCAATTACTGTATATTTATTCTATACTCAAGGATCTTCTTAGGGGGCTTGAGTGAGGATGGGTTCTTGGAAGAGGTATGTCATGCAAGAGGGGGTTGATGCTATATTCAGGGATGGCAGGGATAGGGAGTTTGCCTTTAGAAATCTGTGATCCCCTATTTTAACTCAGTGGCCAGAGACTGGTTAGTTTATTCTGCTTTATTCTCCCAGTTAAAATTGCAAGATTGATGGAATTAGTTGAAGTTCTTTGCACAGCATCTGGCAACATGGTAAGCTCTTATGGATGGTATTCCACCTTTGTAGGCTGCTCTGAAGGAAGCAGTGAACAGCGCTTGGGATGCACACAGGATTAAAATGTTCATGGGTGTGACCAGCATCCTCTAGGTTCCTTTATGAGGATGGAATTCCTCATTCGAGACGCACGGGAGCAGCTTGAGTGAGGTAATGAATGGAAATTACTAATTAGCTTCAGAATGAGGTGCAATAGGGCAAAGTGTGAACTGTGGCAAGTAGGAGTAGACACCAGCCTTTTACTAGGGTTGGTCTTTCCCACTCTCAGCTCCCTTGACCTGCTGGAGAGGTTGCCAGAGAGTTGGCCTGGCACTGCTATGGGCCTGCTTCCACTCCCAACTTTTTCCTCCTGTCTTGGACTTGGTACTGATTCCCACCTTTGGCAAGGCAGCCCCTAGAGTGATGATGTAGTTCAGTGAGACCATGTTACTGTGGGGGAGGTGAAGGCAACACTTGGCCTTCCTGCAATAAAGGTTGCAGGTGTCTCTTCAAACCAGAGATGAGATCATCCTTCTTCCCATTTCTACCCTTGCCCCATGCCCTGTAATAGGAAGAGATGCAAAAATGAAGGAATTCATTTTATTGGCTTGCTTAGCCACTAACTAAGTAGCCCATTGATTTCTCCAAAGGGCAGCCTGCAGAGAGAGCAGGCCAGTGGGGCTCTTACTTCTTGGGTTGACTGGAAGACAGGGGCTGGATAAATCCAGCTGTTTCTACTGCCCTGAAAACTGCCCAGACTTACCTAGATTCTTGGGGTCGAGGAAAGGAGAACCATAATTTGAACCTTCTTAGAAACTCATGACACTTCCTTTGTCCCAGTAGAATTCAGTATCTTTTTTCCCAATAGCTACCATCAAATTATTTATTGTGCATGGGAGTGGGGAGAGGAATGGATTCTTCTTGACTTTTCCTCAGCTTCCAGGTGAAGAAGCCACAGAAGAAGCCAAGCTGAGGGTTGATCAGCTATAGATGGCCAAGAAAGACTAGAGAATGTATTATAAGAGCCTTTCCTCAAGGTTGGGCCATCACTCTGGCTGTTCCTGCTCTGCAGCACCAGGAAAAGAACAGTTGGCTCTAAAGGCAGCAGCTCAAGTTTTGACTGAACTGAGCTTGCTGAGCCCGAAAAGGCGCCTGCAGCTTTGATGGGAGATGCAGCCGGTCCAGGCAGCTCCGGGAAGTGGCTTTGCTCTGCACAGAGCCTCCAAATCAAGGAGAGGAAACAGTAAAGGGGTGGAGAGGGGAGAGGCCACATGAAGGGGCGTGGGGAGAAGTTCAGGATTTCACAGAGCCCTACCCCGAAGACACTCTCTGATGGCCGGGGGAGAGCTTTGAAAAGTAGAGGGGTAGCATCTCAAACCCTGCTCTCTGAAAGTGGGGGTGGATCCTGGCAGAAATCACATGGGGACCCCTGCTGTGGAGCCCAGGAGCCTGGGAAAGAGTTCAAGTGATATAAAAAAATGTTAATAGAGGAAGGCAGAGCCTGGGCTATAATTCCAGTCTCCAGCTCCCAGTTTACAGTTCCCAGGAATGAGGTTCTCAGGCCTCTCTTGCAGGCAGCTCTGCTGAGCCAGGGACACCAACGAGCCAGATCTGCACCTTATGTTGGCTGGGGTTGACAGATCTACTGGATTTTGTTGTTGAGCAGCCCAGCTGTTCTGTGAAACTAAATTCCCCTCATCCTTGAGTCACCCACAGCCCATAGCTGACCTCTGTTGAAGAGGTACACTCCTCTCTCCAGGAAAAAGATCATATCTAGGAGGAATGAGGAGCCCCACTGTTGTCTTTAGTCTAGCTATCATAATGCACAAATACAGTGTCCCGTCCCACCCTGCTGACATCTGGGGTCTCATTCTTCTGTTCTTAGAATAAAGGGCCCTGGTCAGTCAGGTCCCTGAAAGCTTGGGAAAAGCTCAAATGTACCACAGGATCTGTGTAAAGTACCTGGTCTTTCTCAGAACTTCCTTCTAGTCAAGCTTCATGAGCCTCTGTGTTCTCTATGTTGTTTTTATTTGTTTTTTGGGGGGGCCAGGCCCAGTCGTGCTCATGAGGTACTCGTAGTTCTGCACTCAGGGTTCACTCCTAGCAAGTTTGGGGACCATATGAGTTACCAAGGATTTAACCCAGATTGGCCACTTGCAAGGCAAGTGCTGTGTTATCTGTATTCTCTGGTCTTTCATGCTGAGGCATTTCTTTTCAGAAGAGAGAAAAGTTATTCTTGCTGTGGCTACAAGCCACAACTCTCAGGCAATACTTTCAATGTTGGTTCCATTTGAGCTCACCCAGAGATCAGGTGTCACACTTGTGCTTCAGTGGTCTTCCACTGTGAGCAAAGGTATGGATCCCAGATTGGTGGATGGGGCGAACAATGGCAAGCACCCAACCCTGCCTGTGGATGACTAATTCTGGGGGAGAGGGGAGGAAAAGAAGGGGGCCCACACAGGCAAGAGGAAGCCTGTGCCCATCTGCTTTCAAGAATATCTGCCAGAACACCCAGCCTTTGTCCTGGCTATTTTTCTTCTGGTACATACACATGGCCAGAGCAGCCTGGCCCTTGATCTCCTCATTTTCTCTGAGCTTGTCAAGGCTTGGTAGCCCTAGGTCCCCTCTATCCCTCTGCCCTTTTGCTCATCTACAGCCCAGACGCAGAGCAGTGAGAGAGCTTCATCAGTCCACTCTGCATGGTTTTAACTATTTTAAGAGTACGTAGATGAAGCAAGAGGAATGATGACAGGCAGGAGACATGACGGTGCAGCCATGCTCAGGCTTGCAGAGTGCAAAGGCATCTGCTTTAAATACTACAGGAGCATGCAATATTCAGACAAAGGGGATCAGTGATGGGACTAAGAACAGTGATTTTGTGCTGGCGGGAAAAAGAAGAGGTGCTGAGTGCTCTTGAGTGAATTAAATCCTCATCTATCCCCACTGAAGGTCAATACAGTGTGGGATCAATAGGGCGAGAAGTGGAAGTAGAAAGAGCAAATTGGGGGGCTTGGAGGAAAGCATCAGAAGAGCTCATAACAGAACCAATCTTGAGGGAGGAAGGTGCGCTTGAGGAAGCCACCTCTGAGCTGGAGAGGGGAATATTGATAGGTCACTGGAATGCTTAATTGATTTATTTAACTCATATTTTATAATTGAGGTGACACTTTTGTAGTAGTGTCTGAACACTGTGCTTCCGGTCCACCATACTACTGTACCTCCTCCCAATACTCCGGAGTGCCAACAGCCCTCTAACATCTGTAGATCCCTTCTTGTGCTCCCCCCTTCTCTCAATTCCTCTCCTAAACACCCCTCACATCATTTCATAACCTCACTTCTATGGCCAGAGTCTCTGGCCTTGTTTATGCTGCTTTGTTTTTATATACCTCCTACAAGTGAAATCACCTCATACTTAGCACTATGTGTATATTTTTGTTGGGGGCCTTCCAAGCTGTGCTCAGTATGGTAACGGGTCCCTCATGGTAAGTCTTGGCCAACCGACCTGGTGGTTCTATGTGAGGAGTCGAGACTGTAGTGGTGTGTAGGCCCTGCTGTGCTGGGGATGACCATGCTCTAGCAGTACTTAGAGGTTCCCATGGCAGCAAGTGGTGATGCTCAAGGGACCATGTGGTGCCAGGAATTGAACTAGATTAGTCACATGTAAAGCATGAGTCTTATCCATTGTACTATCCCTTGGATCTCACTATAAATATTTTGGAAAGGTGTGTGTGTGTGTGTGTGTGTGTGTGTGTGTGTGTGTGTGTGTGTGTGTGTGTGTGTACCCTAGACTTAGCAGTCTCAGGGCTTACTACCAGAAGGTGTTTGGTGCTGGAAATTGAACCCAGGTTAGCCCTGTGTGAGGCAAGTACCTTACTCACTGAATTATCTCTCCATTTCTTCATTATAATTTTTTTTTTTTTGGTTTTTGGGCCACACCCGTTTGACGCTCAGGGGTTACTCCTGGCAATGTGCTCAGAAATCGCCCCTGGCTTGGGGGGGACCATATGGGACGCCGGGGGATCGAACCGCGGTCCGTTCCTTGGCTAGCGCTTGTAAGGCAGACACCTTACCTCTAGCGCCACCTTCCCGGCCCCTTCATTATAATTTTTAAAAGATTTTAAGTTTTTAAAAATTCCCCCAAAAGGTAAAACATGAAATAGCAGGTAGAAAAAGGACCAGATGAAAGGGTTTTTACTAAGAGCCATAGACACTGGAAACTGAGACAGAAATGCAGCCCCTGGAGCCAGAGTGATAGCACATGGTTAGGGCCTTTGCCTTGCACGTAGCTGACCTGACTTTAACCTCCAGCATCCTATATGGTCTCTGAGTCTGTAGGCGTGATCTCTAAGTGAAGAGCCAGGAACAACTTCTGACTGACACTGGGTATGGTCTCCCTCCCCCCAAAAAGATTGTAGCCCCTCATTACATACCTTCCCAAGTTCTCCAAGCTGGTGGCATGAACTGGAGCCTTTCATGGAATAGCCCCATCCTTCCCCTTGGGGGTTCCTAGGGATATCAGATCTCAGACTGGCAAGGACACCCAGCATTCTTTCTTCCTACCCAACTACAGAGACACCCTCAGAGCCTGACCCCATGAGAAAGCAGCACTTGACACCAAATTTTGAGGTCCCAGGTCCTCTCTCAGGAATGGGAGATCCTCCATACCTGACCCTGGGTGTTGGTAGAGCCTAGAGGAGTGAGGGTTCAGCTCAGTGTCTTCCAGGGATACTTGCTTCTCCAGGTGCCCTCCTGAGACCTACCAAGACCCCACAGAGCTCCCCAACTCATGACCCTTCCCCAGCACCCCTGCTAAGACACAGAATCTTGTGCCATGACCCCCCTCAAGCCCTCCCCAGAGGAAAGAAGAAGCCCTTGAGCCCAGAGCTTGTTTCCTCTTGTTCAGTGTTTAACAAAGTCAAGGCTTGGCCCCAAGTGCTGCTCTGCTGGGTTCTGCCTGTGTGTTGGTCCTGGCTAGTAGTCCCTGCTCCTGAGAGCTGAGGCAGGCATGTAGATGGGCAGACATGAAAGTGGGCAGGTGGGCATGCAGGTAGATATATGCATGGTTTGACACAAAGGCACTGAGCAGATAGACCTACAGGACATGTGGGCGCAAGTGCTCAGGTCCCCCCAAACAAGCAGCTCAGTCTTTACAAGTGTGACTAGAAGTCCAGGTCACTTACTCTTGCAAGGGACCTCCAAGATCCCCATGGGGACTCGGGTGCTCCTGGAGTCTGGAGAATCCCAGTCAGGATTCCTCAGTGTTGGGAACCCACCTGCAGAACTCAGACCCCTTCAGCCTGTGATGATAATAGACTAGAGGGGGATCCCTGGAGATGATGGGGTATCATCTCTACATGAGCCGGGTTGCTACTCACAAATGCAGACATGCTGCTTGGCAGGAGTGCAGGGTTGGGTCCTGTTAAGGCATCTGTCCCTGACCTAAAGCGAGGCCAGCTAACCCCGATCTCTGGCCTTTGCGGAGTCCCAGGTTCCTGCTTTCGGGGGTGTGAAACAGGAGGACTCAAGGCCCCTGGCTGAGCAGCAGAGGGCACTTGCCCTTGGGCTTCAGGGGAAGGGCATTGAGGCCACATTTGCACAAACAGCTCAATGCAGGGCTTTGGGGCGCGCCTCATCCCAGCCCTCCTCTCTCTGAAGCATGCACGGCTCTTGTTCAGTTTGGGGATTAGTCGAACCCAAGTTCCTCCTCCACGCTCTGCTCAGAGGACGCGCCCTGCTCTGGGGTTTATTGGTCCGCCACCCCCACCCCGGACTCCTCGATTCACTCTAATCTTCGGAGCTTAAAAAGGCTTAAAAGCCTTCTCAGGCCGGACTGGTTCTTATAAGGCAACTATTGATGAGCTAAACAGAAATGACTTGGAAGCCGAGTGTGTGAACTTTCCTCCGTCACTGTCTGGCGGTCTGTCAGAGGAAGTGGGAAGACTGGGGGTTCTCCTGTTATATAGACTCAGATGGTCTAAAACCCCACTTGGATGTCCAATGGTCGGTTTTTTCCACTTGAGGATGGAAAATGTGGGCGCAGTACACATTCAGTTAGAACTGTCTTTGGAGTTGGCATTTGGATCTTTGCCAGGCTCGGGATCACCCCTCCAACCCTGCTCGACTTGACCAGCAGCAGCTAAGTCCCCTGCACTGTCCCAAGGGCACCCTTGGAAATCACAGGCTTAACCACAGTTCTTCCTGGGTGAGGTGCAGTCGCTGCTTTTTCATAATAGATAATCAACTGACAAAGGAACAAAGAGTTTACAGGGCCACTGTGTCCTCACATGAGCTGACTTTCCACCAAGAAAGTCTGGTCACAGGAAGTCCAAGAACAGATCCTGGACCTACCCTCTAGCAGCAGTTGGATGAGACACTGGCCACTGCTTGATTTCTACCTCTTTACAGTAAAGCATCATAGACCCTTCCTTTATCTGTGGGTTATGTATCTAAGGCCCCTATTGGATGCCCCTAAACTGTAGATACTACCTAACTTTAGAGGGGCTACATGTTTTCTTGTAGATAAATGTCAGCGACCAAGTTTGAATTAAAACTATGCCTGGCGGTAGGGTGTTTGCCTTGCATGCTGCCAACCCAAGATGGACACGATTTCGATCACCAGCATCCCATATGATCCTCCAACCCTGCCAGGAGCGATTTCTGGGCCCAGAGCCAGGAGTAACCCCTGAGTGCCACCGCCGGGTGTGGCACAAAAACAAACAAACAAACAAACAAAAAAACCTCACAGTGAGAATTTCACAACAATATCTAACTGTGATGCAGAAACCAATAATATACTGTAATAAAAGTTATGTGAATGTAGTTTTTCAGCCTTAGAGATAGTACAGGGTTGAAAGGCTTGCTTTGACTGCGGTCAACTGGGGTTCAACCTCTCAGTAATACATATTGTTCCTAAGCACTGCCAAGGGTCACTCCTGAGCACAGAGTCAGGAACAGCCTCTGTGCACTGGGCCCCCATCATTTCTGTACCATTAAAACCTTATTGTACCTAGGAATTTAAGACTGAAATGGATAGCTAAAATCCCGGGAAGCAAAATTGCAGATGGATAAGAGGGGACAGTTTCTGCATGCAGATTTGAAACTGCTTTCACAGGATTGATTCTTAGACTGCTCAGCACAACAGCAGGTGGTAAGTACAGTGACACCTAACCTCAGCTGAAGAGACAGGGTGCGGAGAGGAGCAATGATTACCTCTGGAATCTCAGTTAAGGAAGTGGTGAAGGAACTAAAGAATGAGTCAAGACCCCCTCTTACAGTTGGCCAGCTGTGATTTGATCCCCAGCACCTCTAGGCACCATCAGAATTGGAATACCAAAATAAGAATAAGCCCTGAGTACAGTTGAGTATGATTTACTACTCTCAAAGGAAAGTGGCATTATTGCAGGAACCCAGGTTTTTGCCACCACAGACCTTCCAAAACTTGCTTTCTGCTCCAGCTGTTTCTCTTCACCACAGGAAAGAGAAGTGACTTGTCATGAATGACTTATCATGCAAGTAGTCAATATGGTACCCTGGACAAAATGGCAACACGTGGCTGTTGAGCTGAAAAAGCCCATGAGTTGCTCCCCCTGAAGATCAAGGCAGACTCCTTAGAGGAGGAGGAGGAAGAAAGAGGCCCGGCAGAGGGCTGGAGTGATGGAACAGTTGGTAGGGCATTTGCACAAGGCCAACTGGGGTTCTATCCCCAGTCTCCCATATGACCTCCTGAATCTGCCAGGAATGATGTCTAAGCAGAGCTGGGAATAATCCCTGGAGTGCCCCTGGGAAGGAAGGAAGAGAGGAAGGAAGGGAGGAAGGAAGGAAGAAAGGAAGGAAGGAAGGAAGGAAGGAAGAAAGGAAGGAAGGAAGGAAGGGAGGGAGGAAGGGAGGAAGGAAGGGAGGGAGGGAGGAAGGAAGAAGAAAGGAAGGAAGGAAGGAAGGGAGGAAGGGAGGAAGGAAGGGAGGAAGGGAGGAAGGGAGGAAGGAAGGGAGGGAGGGAGGAAGGAAGGAAGAATGAATGAAAGAAAGAAAGAAAGAAAGAAAAAGAAAGAAAGAGAGAGAAGAAAGAAAAGAGAGAGAAGAGAGAAGAAAGAAGAAAGAAAGACAGACAGAAAGAAAGACAGACAGAAAGAAAGACAGACAGAAAGAAAGAAAGAAAGAAAGAAAAAGAAAGAAGAAAGAAAGAAAGAAAGAAGAAGAAAGAAAGAAAGAAGAAAGAAGGAAGAAAGAAAGAAAGAAAAAAGGAAGGAAGGAAGGAAGGAAGGAAGAAAGGAAGGAAGGAAGGAAGGAAGAAAGGAAGGAAAGAAGGAAGGAAGGAAAATTAAGAGAAAGAAAGAGGAAGAAGGGAGGGAGGAGGAAGGAAGAAAGAAAGGAAAGAAAGAAGGAAGAAAGGAAGGGAAAGAAGAGAGGGAAAAAGACAGAGAGAAGTGGGAAAACAAAGAGCCCCAGAAGAAACAATCTTGGAGCTTAAATAAATGTGCAAAGATCAAGATTTCTGGATGAGGAGATGGAGTGATAATACAGAGGGAAGGGCATTTGCTTTGCATGCGGTCTACCTGGGTTTGATCCCTGATATCCCACATGGTCCCCTAAGCCTACAAGGAGTAATTTCTGAGAATCTCTGGGTGTGGTCCCCTTCCAATAATAAAAATAATTAAATTAAAAAACAAATTCTCTGGGTGAGCTGGGAACCAGATCGCAAGGACAGTGTAACCTACTTTCTCAATGTGTGGCTCCTCGTGGAGCCAGCTGGTGCCCAGTTCACTGAGCCACCTTAGAGCCTCCACCTCCCTCAGTAGGCATAGTATGTGCCTGCTTGGAAATGTGCAGATTTGTCCCAGGTTCTAGGAGAGATAAGGTTCCCCAGCTGTCTTGTCTAAATCATTCAAGGAACCTGCTCTGAAATCCCTATAATCCCCAGCACTGTCCTAAAGAAATAATAATGGGTCATCATCTCCTCCCTAGCTTGTCTACAAGGAAGACTTACTGTTACCCCAGACAAGGATTAGGTCTCATAAATTATACTTCAGGACTCAGGATGTACCCAGGATGTTAGGGCTACATCCATACACGAAGAGCCTGAGTACAGAAAATCCATCATGCTCTGTCAGACACACAGCAGGCAGGCGCCCAGCAGCGGGAAGTGGTCTGGAATGTGTCCTAGTGGAGGGCTTTCTGGGGCTGAGAAGAAATTCCAGCATTGTTGCAGGGATATTTCCCTTGGGAGAGGGATTGGGGTCTTGGATTGGGCGTTTGTGAGCATTGGGCATTCTGCTGAGAGCTACTGTCCATCTCAGGGCAACACTGAGCTCCCAAACCTCTAGGACTTCTCTAAGCGTGGGACAGGCCACCTTTGGGAGCTGGCAGGAGGGAAGTCCTGCATGGTTTAGGGTGTTGAGTTTATCACCAGCCTTTACCTGCTAGGCCCAATGATATCTTTAAACCAAACTGGGCATGAGCCCAAATGCCTTTTGGTTTTCCCAAATGTGCTCAGGATGGGAAGTAGGAGCAAAGGATCCCTCAGTTGACAGTCCTAGTTTTCTCGTCACTCAGCAGGGATATTGATAAGAGACAAGAGATGGATGCTGGGTCCTTCTAGTCACTGAAGGTGGCTCAGTCACATGAAAATGCCAACTCTGGGGAAGAGTCTAGTGTAGACTCAGGCAGAGAGAATCCTACAAGGGCTGGAGAGGTCAGCGAGTGTAGGGAAGCAGGTGGCATGGCCACAGATGTGGGCCAGAAACTGGCTGAGCTCACAGATCATGGTCATCTCCATGGACTGTACTGGATGTGACCTCTTTCATGTCATGGGACCAGGGACACATTCCACACTGGAGCTGGGAGGAGAAAAGAACTCAAGCATGGAGGATGGAGGATGATAGTACCTTGGAGTGGAGGTGGCAGGAACCAAGCTTGAGTCTGGCCTCCTGACCGAGATTTTTCTCTGCTTTCCAAGAATCTGAGTCTGGAGAAGAACACTCAACATTAGAAGTAAGGGGAGGACTCCCAAGATGCTCAATACTCAAGACTCCTCTTCATATCTTTTCATATCTGTCATATGTGTCTGTCATATTCCCCAGAGATTTGGCCACAGGCTACCCCATTCCTTCATGCCGATGACAATTGCAGAATTTGAGCTTGGTAGAAATCCTTTCCTCAGAGTACCATGAAAATCACCTCTGATGTTTAAGTAGGAAGTAACCCCTGATCATCCCCAGATGTGGCCCAAAAATCCAAAAAAAAGGTGGGGGGAGATAATCATGTGGGGATGAGAAGAAGAAAGGAGCAAATATAGGAATTGAAATAAAACCTTCCCTGTGGCCTATATGTTCCCAGGAGAGGATGGGAGATGAAAGGAGGGCACCAAGATCACCTCAGATTTCACTGGGGTGATTCCCCTGTGACAGCTAAGGGAAGCGCTTTGTTTGGTTGTCAGATTCCAGGCTTCACATCATCCATGGCAGGTCCAGGCCCAGGCATGGGGGTCTGGCAGACACTTCCTGGGCCAGCTGAAACTTAGGTCCAGCCTTTCCTGAGCACTGGTTCCTCCTCCTTGGCTATTGGAGCACAGCAGGCTCAGAGAAGGCCCTCACACCTCACTACCAACTGTTTCCTGCCACTTAATGCCTGGGAGGCCCCAGAGATGACTTGCTTCTGGGTCCTGGGGACAGGTCTGGAAATGGGTCTCTGTATCACTACGGGTCGTGGGAGAGGGCAGGAGGAACCTGCTGTTAATGGTTTCTGGCCCTGGACTGCTGTCACCTTGCTAGTCAACCTCCTTCAATAAGTCTTTTTTATTGTTGAATAAGTCTTTTTCCATCCTTAACTCTACCTCCCAACCAGGCTTCCATATGTTCCTTCTCTGCTGCCTGGCTATGGGAGGAATCTCCCAAGACCCTCTTAAGGACAGGTGTGGGGCCCCTTTTCTACTCTTTCTTCTGGGTTTTAGGACTTCTTTGGTGTAATAAAGATGCTTGCACACCAGATGGGGCTTTTGTGAATGCAGGACAGTCCCTAGAGGCAGAAAACAAAGTCTCCTAGAAACTCCTTGGGCATGGACCCACAGACTGATTGCTTTGAGTGAATTTGCTCTCTGCTATGGACTTCCAATGGCCAGGGGGAAAGGTGCTGCACCATTGAACCTTTTCCTTAAATAGCTCAGCTAAAAGAGTGAAGTCTTGTACTTTTAATACTTATTCCATTGGCAAGTACAGGCATGCACCTTTATATATATCATTTAATTTGATTACTGCCACAGCCATAGGAATGAGGTACTCTATTATCTCTGTTCCATGGAAGAGGGAACTCAGGTTCAGAGAGGTTAAGTACTTTGTTTGAGATCACACAGCTAGGAAGTGCTAGGGCTGAGGTTCAAATTCAGGACTGACCTCCAAGCCCAAGTGACTTTGTTCTGCTCTAAAAACCAGAGTCTCCTGATTAAGCCACAGTGCACTGACCTCCCATCCGATTGTCGAAGTGTCTCAGTCAAACAAATGCTTTCTTTCCTAGGGACTGTAGAGGTCCCGGGCATGATACTTACTGGTCCTATTACCCCAAACCATTTTCCCCTCTGCTCATTGTTGGTGATTTTGTGAAAAGGACACTTGACCCAGATTCACGGTGTCTTTTGGAATAACTGCATCGCTGCGCAGGCCTCTTAATTAAGCCCTGACCTACACCAGGTTCATCTTTTTCCTAACTGCAACCTCACTCTTCCTACCCAAACTGCTTTGAGCAGAAGTGAGCTTGGAGCTGAATATATTCATCTTTTCCTCGCCTCTCTCCTATCTGCTGCTCTACCAACCTGCCGCTTCCAGAGCCCACAGGAAATTGCCTCTAGACATCCTCAAAGTGCACCTAATTCCCTAGACCTGAAACAAAGCACTGTCTCCCTGTCTCTCTGCCCCCTGCTTCTCCCTGTTGGGATGCCATGATCCTTAGAGTCTACAGTGCTCAGAGTCAGGAAAATGGTTTTGAGATCCTTATTTTCTTCATTCTGAATGCACTGGGAATGGTCCAGCCCACCAAGGCCTGCTTCCTGCCTTTCTGTCTATTATCTTCCCCTCAGCCTCCTTATCACCTCTCCTGAGAAATTGTGTTTTGAAACTCACTTGGTATTGGCTGCCAGAGAGATTATGGCCCCATAGAACTCACCTGACCAACAACCCATGGGGATTTCATTTGTCCAGAGTCCAATGGCTCCATAAAATCATCCCTCTCTCTTTTATCCCTTTGGTTATTGCATCTACCAATCTATTCTCCTTTACTTTCTCTGGCTGTAATGTCCCCCTTCTTATTCTCTACATCTTTTACCTACCCTGATGGCAAGACCTGGCAAGGAAAATTTGAGTGTGTGCTCCCTTCCCATCATGCTGAATTAGTATAACTGGAACTCAATTAAGAGCTCTGAGATTCTATGAGAAAGAGTGATGTGGCTGATTAGTGATGCCACATCATTAGAATGTGAACCATAGGTTATAGAAGAGAGAATGATTAATTAGTTGTGTCTGGCATGGGCAAAGAAGGGAGAAGGTGAAGCAGACAGGCGCTGGCTAGAGCCAATGTCAGCCTGCCTCTTCCATACAGTCTTCGTGTAGTCCTACAGACAATCTTGTCCTTGATGAAATATCATACTAATAAATATCTTGCTGCAATGGACTCTGAGAATAAATTTTGAGAAGACTTTGACCTATGTACCTAATAATGAGAAACCTTAATTAAAACAATGATTAACACTTATGATGGCTTACTACTCCATGCTGAGTACCATGCTAAGGTCTTGAGAGAAACCATCATGCTTGATCACTTTGAGTGAAGAAAAGTAAACATCACTCGCCTATTTGCGAATGAAGAAACAATACTCAGAGTGATGGAAAAACATTCATGGTCACCTAAGATTGACAAGGTTCTTGGTCAAGGTCACTTAGGCAGTGAGTGATGGGACTAGGAGATATATATATATATATACATATATATGTATATATCTGTTTTTCTGTTTCCAGAACTTGGTGGTTAGGTTGATAGTTATTCTTTCATGGAAGGGGGCAGACATACCCAGTGATGCTCAGAGAGTTACTCCTGGCTCTGCACTCAGAAATTACTCCTGTCATATGGGATGCTGGGGATCAAACCCCAGAATGCTACATGCAAGGCAAGTGTCTTTTTTGTTTGTTTATTGTTGTTGTTTTGTTTTGTTTCTGTTTTTTTCTGAGCCACACCCGGTGATGCTCCAGGGTTACTCCTGGCTATGCACTAGAAATTGCTCCTGGCTTGGGGGACCGTATGGGACGCAGGGGGGATCAAACACAGTCCAGTCCTAGGCTAGCGCCAGTCAGGTAGATTCCTTACTGTTCTGTGCCACCACTCTGGCCCCTGTGTGTTGTTTTTATAGTTTAGAATTCTTGGAAGGGGGCACACACTCAAATATGCCTCTCATGCCATTAATTCATAAAAAATGGGTTCCATCAGCTCACGTTCCTTTCCATTGGTTCTCACAAAATGTACCTCTCTAGGTGGAGCAGACTGGTACTTCAACTGAACCCAAGTTTCTTTCTCTTTGACTTCCTTCTTTTTCTGATCATTTTTCTTCACATGTTTCAAAAACCTGTCTCAACTTTTTAGAGTGCTTCATATGCTTAATGCAAACATTAATTCTCTTGGCAAAAATCTTGCCCTTTACTTGTTTGTTCACAACAATGCCAACATCATGTTGGATAACATTGTAGATTCTTCCAGTTTTTCCATAGTAATATTTGTGGGGCGTTTCTTTTTGAACAGTGCCCATTCCCTTTATGTCTACAATATCACCTTTCTTGTAAATCCACATGTGTGTGGCCAAAGGAAGAACTCCATGTTTTCTGAAGGGTCTAGAAAACATATAGCATGTGCCCATCCTCTTTCCCTTTGTGTTGGTCATGACTGTGATTTACTGGACAAAAACTGGAAGATGGAGGTTCAGGCCAAAAAAGGCAAGGCAAGTGTCTTACCGGGAGCAAGATATTGCTCCAGCCCCAGCAGGTGCTTTTCAAAACCTTCATCGGGTCATTTCTTTCATTGAGGGTGTCAGAAATAGGCTGTTAGGTCTTTGAACTCTCAAACTCTCTCTTTGAGTGCAGAATTTGCCCCAGTGATTAGCCTGTCTCTATCCAAGCCAGGGAGGCTGCATTATTTGCAATCTCTCTGAGGAACATCTCAATACTTGTCCTACCTTATTCATTATGTACTCACCATTCTTTTGACATATTTTCAAGGAATTCAGAGGATTATATACAGAATATGCACAATTGACCTTAAGATAATTTGAGAAGTCTAACTAAAAATACTACGCCAGGAAAACTGCAGCGATACAGCTTTCCCAGTTGCAATAGCAACCTCTAGCCACTGGAGGGAAGTAACGACAAAGCCACCAACAGACGGCAGCAGGGCTTCCACAGAAGCAAAGGGGTTGGCAGCCAGCAATGGTTGTTTCTTTTATTCTGGCCATCGAGATGAAACCCCCTCCACAGACGGATGCAAACTCTAACTCTGACTTTCTTAGTATAAAGTTGGCCAAATGGATGTTTATTCATGAGAGTATTTGGCCTCTGTTCTTGCTGAGCACCTACCATATCCCAACTCTGTATTGTTTTGCTGTAGGGTAGTTAAGCAACGCTGAGGGCTCTCTCTAGTCCAGGCTTTGGGAAATCTACTCATCATCCCTCCAGCCTGGGGAGCCCCGATGTGGAGATGACCCTTAGAACTGCTTGCAGAGGCCATTGCTTTCTCTCCTCTGTGCTGACCCTGAACCCTGAATGCATGGGAGTTGAGAGCACTGGGGACTAATAGTTATGTGAGCTGAACCTCAGGATGCAAAGACAGCCTGAAAGATTCTTCTCGGTTTCTTCCCCTGTTTGGGCAGAACTGAGTAGGAATCATGCCAGTCTTAATATCAATCCAGGAGAAGGGCAGAGACTCAGCATGAAGTGAGACAAGAAGACAATCAGGGAAGGGGAAGAGTAAAAGTTGTGAGTCTAAAGCCAAGAATAATGTTCATCATCTTCACCACCACCATCAACTTCCCCAACACCATTATAATTGCCATTACAATTGCCATGACAATCATCACCATCAGCACGGTCAAAATCATTAGTCTCATCTTCACTATTCCTATCACCACTATCATGACCACTCCCATCATCACTTCCACCATAATCATCACAGTATCATCCTCACCATCATAATCACCACCATCATTTCTCTCATAATCGTTACCATCACCATGATCCCATCGTAATCCTCATCCTCATGATCACCACATCATCATAATCACCCCAATCAGCATCATCACTTTCGCAAACCCAATTTGAACAATAACAAAGCACTCATGTTCACGTGCTGAGCACCAGTCACATTTTTTGTGCATGTAGTCCTCAGACATCTGTCCCAGACAGATGTTATCAGTATAGAAGAAGAGATCTGGGAAGAAGAGCACAGAAGATACTTACTAGCCTGCTCAGAAGCAGGGAATCCAGGACCCAAATCCAGCTGCCTCTTATTTTTAAATTCAACATCTTTCCTTCTCCCCATGATCTCTGAATGAATCTTTGTTGACTTCCTCAAGATAAGACCACATTATGTTTTTTGGATATTTTTTTAAACTGATGCTTGGGGGTAGAGCAAACGTACAGTGGATAGAATGCTTGCTATGCATGCAACCTACATGGATTTGATTCCTGGTACTATACTTGATTCCCCAAGCCAGGAGTGACCCCTGAGCTTAGAGCCAGTGAACACTGCCACTGCTATGTGTGCCCCTTTCACCTTGCAAAACAAAAAGAAGCAACCAAAACAATATGATGCTTAATAATGAGCTTAAACTCCAACATTGAGCATGAGGGTGCAGAGAGTGAACTGGGCCAAACCAGGGTCTTCCTCTTTTCCCCCTCCTTTTCCATTTCAGGCCCCTGAACTTCCTCTTTTCTGCCTCAGGCTGATCTGGGAAATGAAGTCCTGCTTCCCCAGGACAGAGACTTCTAGGTCCTGCCTCCAAGCCCCAAAGCCATATTCTCTTGTTGTTATTAGTCCACACGGTAGCTGTAGACTATGAACCAGACAGATGAGATGTTTCTGGCTGCCAGTGTTTGGGTCTAGAGAGATAGTGCAGAGGGTAGGACACTGTGTTTTATTTATTATTATATTGTTACTATTATACAAGCCTGTGTATTATTTATTCATTTTATCAAATCCACTTGCAAGTGACCACCTTAAATTTGAAATCCTGGCACTGCATATGGTCCAGCTGCTAAGAACCAAAATGTGTGAACCAGAGACCCCCAAATAAATCAAATTAAAATATTGACTCTGTCTTATTACTTCTTGTGATTATTCAGGAGAGGTGGTACTCTAGATTCTCTAGGAATGATCCCTGAGCACTGCTGATTGTGACAGAGAGAGAGAGAGAGAGAGAGAGAGAGAGAGAGAGAGAGAGAGAGAGAGAGAGAGAGAGAGAGAGAGAGAGAGAGAGAGAGAGAGAGAGAACTTTTTTTGACCTGTGGTGCCAGGCTGGCCACCAGTGATTCTCAAACCCAAAATCTTTGAATACAACGTCCAGTGGTGAGAACTGGCATGGACTGATACGAAATCGTTGGTAACTCAGATTTTTCATGCCCCGTGTGAAAACACTGCTGTATTGATCCATCAATGCCACACAATGCTCTGTGTATATGTGTGTACTCAATGGTCTGTCACAGGCCATTCCTTTTCTAAAATCCAAAGAGAGAAAAAAAGCTTACTTTTGAGACACATCAGCTTTCAAGTGTTTTTGTATAAGGGCCCATGAAGACCTTGGTCAAGTGTTATTCCGAAAACCAAAGGAGGCAACCATGGATAGCCCTTGGCGCCTAAATAGGGCACCTCTTGAGAAGGTCTCCACTCAGCTCATGCCCTGGTGTCTGTCTCTGCCCCATCAGAGTTCCAGATAGGACAGCTGGCCCTTCCTTTAGGGACATACCTTGGCCTTTTCAAAAAAGTAGAAGTCCAGGTTCTTGTTTTGGAGCCCACTCCCCCATAATATTTCTCTGCGAGAATTAAAATCCCCACCCACTTTGTCCCGGGTTGCCTCTGAAAATAAGTCTGTTTCTAGGAAGAACATCATGACATAGACACAGAGCTTCGTCTTGGGTTTTCTCAAATCTCTTAAGGGTTATGCTGCTGAAACATTGGTTTGTATTGAATCAGGTAGTCAGGAACAGAACACTACCCTTGACCCTCATCCACACCCTCCCAGGCCACAAGGCTCCCTCCACACTGCAGACCATTCAGCACTGCTTTACATATGTTTTTGATGCTGAAACTAAAACATCTGACTTTTCCCCTCCAGCTCTAGTGTTAAGCAAATAAATAAGAATCAGAGGATGTTTGTGCAAACTGAGAAACATGACCTAGGATTCTTGTTCCTCTCTGACTTAGGAGGATGACTTAGCTACTTAATCCTTCTGCTTTCAAGCCTGTGTTTTATTTATTCATTTTATCAAATTCACTTATGTCATGCAGAACTACTTGGCAGGCAGGCAAGGAGATTCTTCTCACTGGTAGCAATGAAGGCTGCATTGAAGTCTTGTGACAGCCTTTTATTTAGTCTTTTGGCTTTGGGGGCCACACCTGGCTGTGCTCATGGCTCACTCCTTGCTTAGGAGTCACTTCTGATAGACTCTCAGGATTGTATGTGGTCCTTGGGATTGAATCTAGGTTGGCTGCTTGTAAATACCTTAACCATTGTAGTAGTTCCAGTCCCACCATTTTGCTTCTTAACTGCTTCAATGTGGGTTTCTCTCTGAATCCCTCACCCTGGTCCCTTCACTTCCTACTCAGGGCCAGAGGATGAACTCCTGAGAGCATAGAGTTTCCAAGGAATGAAGTTTTTTGTTTGTTTGTTTGTTTTTAAAACCCAAAGAGTTATTATAGACATTAAAAGGCCTGGTCAACCCTGCTTCAACCTCCATTACAGGAAGGAAGGAAGGAAGGAAGGAGGAAAGAAAGGAAGGAAGAAAAAAGAAAGAAGGAAGAAAGAAAGAAGACAAAAGGAAGAAAGAAGAAACAAAGAAAAAAGAAAGAAGGAAGGAAGGAAGGAAGAAAGAAAGAAAGAAAGAAAGAAAGAAAGAAAGAAAGAAAGAAAGAAAGAAAGAAAGAAAGAAAGAAATTAAGAAAGGAAGGAAGAAGACAAAAGGAAGAAAGAAGAAAGAAAGAAAAAAAGAAAGAAGGAAGGAAGGAAGGAAGGGAAGGAAGGAAGGAGGAAAGGAAGGAGGGAGAGAGGGAGGGAGGGAAAAGGGAGGGAGGGAGGGAGGGAATAGATGCCAAAAAGTTGAATTGCTGGGTCAATTCTTATCTTTATTGAAGATGCATCTATAGTCAATGTCATAAGGATTCTGCATGTTTTCCTCAATTTATTTTATGGATTCAAGTCTGAAATAAAGGTTTTTTTTTAACTTGTTTTGAACTGAGTTCATGGTTTGAGATAGAAGTCTGTTTATTTTTAATTGTGATTCTATGGTTTACAATACTATTAATAATAGTTTCTCATGCACATAATTCCAACACCACACTCATCACTAGAATAAATTCACTTTTTCACTTGTAACTAACCAGTTTTTCCAACACTCTTTGTTGTAGGGACTTTCCAAGCTCTACTTAATACTTTTTACTTCTTTATTGAAGATTAACTATTTCTATACCTGAACTCTCAACTCGATTCTGTTGGCTTGAGAATCTGTCTTTATTCTAGTCCTGCATTGTTTTAATTACTATGGATTTATAGTATAATTTAAAGTTGGGAAAAGAGAAGCCTCCTATCATCTTTTTTCTAGGATAACTTTGGCTATTTAGGGGGCTTTATTAACCCATTTAAATTTCAACAGCATTTGGTCTATGTCTTTAAAAATATGTCATAAACTGCACTGACTGATAGTACTTTGGGTAGGATTATAAGTTTGACAATATTAAGCCTTCCCATACATGAATAGATTTGTTTCCATTTCCCTGTGTCTTTTATTTCTTTTAGTAATGATTTATAGTTTTCTTGATGTAAGTTACATCTTGTATTAAGCTCATTCCCAGGTACTTGCTTTTCTTAGAGTGGCAAGTAGGATGCAAATTTTGAGTGGGATTTAAAAAAATTCTTTCTTCTCTTTCATTGTTAATATAGAAGTATCATTAATGTCTTCATATTAATTTTGTAGCCTACAATATTACTGAGAAGCTGATTGTTTCTAAGAATTTTTTTTGCAGTCTTTAAGATATAGTAACACAATCCAAAAAATAACTATTTGAATTTTCTTTTCAAATCTGGATATTTTAATCTCTTTCTTGCCTACCTGCAATATTTAGGACTTTTAATACTATATTTAATAATTGAGGTGGGAACAGATAACCTCTTTCTGTACCTGATTTTTCATGGAAGGCTTCCAGTTTTTCACTGGTAGTATGATGTTAGCTCTGGGTTCATGATAAATGGTAAATTTAACTATATTGGGGAATGATTTCTTTATTTTCATTTTATTGAGTTTTTTATGTTGGATCAACATTAATGTTTAATCTCATCAAATTGTTTCTTGGCATCTATTCATATGTTCTGATTGTTTTTATTTAAATGTTAAAGTTTTTAACATTTTTAAATTTTTAAATAAATGTTTTTATTTAAATGTTAAAGTTCTTTAACATTTTTCAAATGAGGATGAAAATAATCAATAACTACATGAATAAAGGGAAATTGCAAGTGTCAATAAATCTGTAAATAACTGGAACTCCCCTACACTGCTAGAGAAAATAGAAAATGGCAGTGATGGCAGAAAGAAGGCTCTTTTATTCCACAGGAAGTAAAACAGAACAACCTTGTGACCCAGCAGTTCCACTCCTAAGCATATACCCAAGTTAATTAAAATGTTATGTTTTTAAGACATGTACACAGATGCTTGGTATAGCATTAGTCATAATGTGTAAATAACTCAAATGTCCAGCACTTGATGAATGCAGAAACTCAGGCAGTGGGTTACTTAGTAATGAAGAGAAATAATGTATTGATACATGCTACAACAGGGATGAGCCAAGAAAACATATGCTGAGTGAGAAAATCCAGACACCAAAGATCGCATATTGTATGATTTCATGTATATGCAATTTCTAGTACAGGCAAATCCCCAGAGACTAAGAGATGTTCTTGTGAAGGAGGGTGGGAGGAAGTAGGGAGTGACTGCTTAATGGGCAGGAAGTTTTCTTTCAGAATGATGAAAATATTCTGGAATTCTATAGCAGTCCTAATTGCGCATGGTTGATATACCAAGAAAAAAAACCCCGCTAAATTGTGTGCTTTTAAGTAATTATGTGATTTTCATTATGTGAATTTTTATGGTGATACTTTAAAAACAATCCTACTTGCAAATTAAACTTGTACAATGACCCTACTGCTTTGGCAGTAGTTAGTGTATTAAGTGCTTAATAAAACAAAAATCCATAAAAGAGTTTTTATTAGTCCAGAAGACATTTGGCTTCAGAAGAGAAACGCAGTAACTAGTATTAGCCATAAGGTCCTTCGTTATTTACTCAACAAGAAATCCAGAAGGAAGTCAGTTTACGGTTATTCCAAAGGTACAATTAAAAATTAGCAAGATGATTGTACCTATGTTGAACCTAGTTGTAAGCTATGTAATGGTACCTCCTAGTTGTATTCTATATCTGTCCTCAAATCACAAGAAGGAAATGATACAGGCTCCAGCGCCCAATTTCTTTTGTCATGTGTCTCTATCAGGAGAGCAAAAGTTTCCCAGAGGACCCTGGTATAACAAGTTGGTTACAATTGGGTCACAAGGCCAAGCTGAACTGCAAGGAAGGTCCTAAGCAAGCTCCCAACCTTCCTGTCTTGGCATCTGCCATGGGAGGAGAGAACAGGAAAGGGAATTTGAAATGCAGATTGGATTACACAGAGACACTATGCAATAAAGAATAAATATCCTTGAGGACAGAAAAGAAAGTAATGAATATTGTTTCTGATTGATAAATAGTGAATTTCTGGAACACTGTATTGAGTAAAACTCTGAGGCAAATACTAATCGATGCCTTAATTGATTATTGATGTTTGCAATGGTTAGTGAAGGGGAAATGACTTATATTTATTTATATTTAGGATTGTGAGATTATTATCCTAAAGATGAGAATAGAACAAGGACCATATACTAAGTTGTTTAGACATAGACCGTAGACATAGACATAGACACTTCATGATCTGGAATATTATAGAAGTAACAGAAAAGGGAGAAAGTTGGAGATCTGCCAATGATTAAGTACTCTCTTTCAGGAACAGTGTCTGTCACTCTAGTCCACAACTAGAACCAAGGCTCCATGAAGTTAACAATAACAGACATCATAGTCTTTATTTTTATTATCTTATTTTTTGAATTTTGGGTACACCTGGGAGTACTCTAAGTTTAGTCCTGGAAGTACTCAGGGTATCATGCTGTGCTGGTGATTTGCCTACATTCAGGCTATTGGACTCCTTCAGACCACCCCACCCCCACTTCCCATGCAGTCTCTACTATTGTTGGGCTGGATCAGAATGGTACCATATGCTCAGGATAAGAAGTGGGAGAGAGTCTTGCTATGGTAAATAGTGCTGCAATGAATATAGGTGTAAGGAAGGGATTTTTGTATTGTATTTTTGTGTTCTTAGGGTATATTCCTAGGAGTGGTATAGCTGGATCGTATGGGAGCTCAATTTCCAGTTTTTGGAGGAATCTCCATATTGCTTTCCATAGAGGTTGAACTAGACGGCATTCCCACCAGCAGTGGATAAGGATTCCTTTCTCTCCACATCCCCGCCAGCACTGTTTGTTCTCATTCTTTGTGATGTGTGCCATTCTCTGTGGTGTGAGGTGGTATCTCATTGTTGTTTTGATTTGCATCTCCCTGATGATTAGTGATGTGGAGCATTTCTTCATGTGTCTTTTGGCCATTTGTATTTCTTCTTTGTCAAAGTGTCTGTTCATTTCTTCTCCCCATTTTTTGATTGGATTAGATGTTTTTTTCTTGTAAATTTCTGTCAGTGACTTGTATATTTTAGAGATTAGCCCCTTATCTGATGGGTATTGGGTGAATAGTTTCTCCCACTCAGTGGGTGGCTCTTGTATCCTGGGCACTATTTCCTTTGAGGTGCAGAAGCTTCTCAACTTAATATATTCCCATCTGTTAATCTCTGCTTTCACTTGCTTGGAGAGTGCAGTTTCCTCCTTGAAGATGCCTGTAGTCTCAATGTCCTGGAGAGTTTTGCCTATGTGTTGTTCTATATATCTTATGGTTTGGGGTCTGATATCGAGGTCTTTAATCCATTTGGACTTTACCTTCGTACATGATGTTAGCTGGGGGTCTAAGTTTAATTTTTTGCAAGTGGCTAGCCAGTTGTGCCAACACCACTTGTTGAAGAGGCTTTCTTTGCTCCATTTAAGATTTCCTGCTCCTTTATCAAAAATTAGGTGATTGTATGTCTGGGGAACATTTTCTGAGTATTCAAGCCTATTCCACTGATCTGAGGGTCTGTCCTTATTCCAATACCATGCTGTTTTGATAACTATTGCTTTGTAGTAAAGTTTAAAGTTGGGGAAAGTAATTCCTCCCATATTCTTTTTCCCAATGACTGCTTTAGCTATTCTAGGGTGTTTATTGTTCCAAACAAATTTCAAAAGTGCCTGATCCACTTCTTTGAAGAATGTCATGGGTATCTTTAGAGGGATAGCGTTGAATCTGTATAATGCCTTGGGGAGTATTGCCATTTTGATGATGTTAATCCTGCCAATCCATGAGCAGGGTATGTGTTTCCATTTCCGAGTGTCCTCTCTTATTTCTTGGAGCAGAGTTTTATAGTTTTCTTTGTATAGGTCCTTCACATTTTTAGTCAAGTTGATTCCAAGATATTTGAGTTTGTGTGGCACTATTGTGAATGGGGTTGTTTTCTTAATGTCCATTTCTTCCTTATTACTATTGGTGTATACCATAGCAAGACTCTGGAAACAACCAAGATGCCCTTCAACAGACGAATGGCTAAAGAAACTGTGGTACATATACACAATGGAATATTATGCAGCTGTCAGGAGAGATGAAGTCATGAAATTTTCCTATACATGGATGTACACAGAATCTATTATGCTGAGTGAAATAAGTCAGAGAGAGAGAGAAAAACGCAGAATGGTCTCACTCATCTATGGGTTTTAAGAAAAATGAAAGGCATTCTTGCAATAATAACTTTCAGACACAAAAGAGAAAAGAGCTGGAAGTTCCAGCTCACCTCAGGAAGCTCACCACATAGAGTGATGAGTTTAGTTTGAGAAATAACTACATTTTGAACTGTCCTAATATTGAGAATGTATGAGGGAAATGCAGAGCCTGTTTAGAGTACAGGCAGGGGTTGGGTGGGGAGGAGGGAGATTTGGGACATGGGTGATGGGAATGTTGCACTGGTGATGGGTGGTGTTCCTTTTATGACTGAAACCCAAACACAATCATGTATGTAATCAAGGTGTTTAAATAAAAAAAAAAAAAGAAGTGGGAGAGCAGGAAGAACAGAAGGGACCTAGGTCTGAGAGTTACTCTTGCCCCGCTCACCACTACTTCAGACATTGTCCTTCAAAGCACAAATGTCCTGCTGTTGCCCTGGAGAAATAGCTGCCAAACCAAGTAAGGACTGTCGTTCTAGCATAATGGGAGCCTCCTCTGTACTCTGGTTTTGAGAAGGTGGCAGGCTCATGAAGCTGGTTACAGCCAGAAAGGGCAACCCAGTGACAGATGTCCAGTTGGATAAGGCCCTGAGGACATTTTTTGAGGTTTCTGCAGTCGTGAGAGCAGCACCAAAATCTAGGGCAAGTCTACCACATTGCCTTCCCCTGGAAAATCTCTCTAAAGTTTCTTTTCACTTTCATAGAGGCAGGGTTTGTAAGTCAGGAAGATCTGGGTTCACTTTTTTTTGTTTGTTTGTTTTAGTTTTGGGGTCAAACCTGGCAATGCACAGGAGTTACTTTTATTATATTACAATGCTCAGGCAATGCTCCTAGCTCAGGAATGTTGAGAATCAAACCAGAAGTGCAAGACATGTACCTTACCTACTGTACTATCTCTCCAACCCGACTGGGTTCTGTGAAGGCTGTGCTGAATATTGCTGGAACAGTGATATCAGTGACATATTCTGTCACTGGGTGCCAGTTATCACTTCTTCCTTGGAGAAAAGAGGTTGAACTAGAAGGTCCATAAATCCCTTTACTATAAAATTATTATAAAATTCTATTTTTAAAACAGGAGCTTCCTATTAGTGCTCAGGGAACACAAGAAATAATGGTGTTCTCAGGGAATAGTGCTCAGAGAACATCAGAAATACTCAGCCAACTGGACCAGTGGTTTAGTGATAGGGTGGGGGATCTGGTGCTGTTAGTCCTGGAGAACAAGGGACCATCAGGGACACCCAGGTGGTGCTTTAGGACTTCTAGGGCTATACATGGCATTGTTCAAGGAACTATATTGTGCCAGGTATCAAACCTGGGTGAGATACATTATAGGCATGCACCTAACTGTTAAACTATCTTTTGGTCCCTATGTTTTTTACTTCTGTAACTCCTGATCCAAAGTAGCAAGAAAGGGGTGACCTGAATCATTCCCTCCTGAATCATACTCCTGGCTCTCTTCTTTTGAACACAACTCCCTCCCATCCTAGATATGTTTGGAAGCTCTTTCTATTCTTAGCTTCTCTAGTCTCACAGCCTTTGCAGGTCCTTCAGTGTGCCAGCCAATGATGCAGAAGTATGGAGTCAGGGGTTTCTATCAGTCATTACCATAAGCAGTGTCTAAAGCATTAAATTGAAAAGATACATGCACAATGATTTTCACTACAGTGCTAGTAAAATAGCCAGGATATAGAAACATATACAATTATCTAATGACAAATTAATGGATAATGTAGTATATACACACAATAAAATATTATGGAGCTATAAGAGAAGACAAAGTCACACATTTCACAGCAACATGGATAGAACTGGAGGGCATTGAAGTAAGAGAAATAAAGAGAGAGGAACAAATATATGAGTATATCACTCCTCTGTAGTATAGAAAGACAAAAGATGGAACAAACTATATCAAATATTACAAATTCTTGGAATGCTGCAGCACACCTGGTGGTTTTCAGAGCTTACTCCTCATCTTGCACTCTGGGATCACTTATAAGGGTGCACTGGGGACCATATGGGATTGCCAGAGAATGAATCCAGGTTGGAGACAGCAAGGCCTTACTGGATGTACTATTATTACTCCAGCCCAACAATGACAAAATCTTAGGCCTAGGTTTAAAAACTGGGTTTACCCGTGAACCCCACTTCCAAAGGTCTAGCAGAGACAATCGTAAAGGAATCTGGCTTCTGGAAGCACAAAGAAAGATGCTATCCTAAGTGCCATCCTAGGTACAGTGCAAAGACCAAGACCACCAACCACAGAAGATGGATTAAAATGACACTGAGGGAACAGAACTCCTGAACCACAAAGACTGACGTCATCGTAAATCCCAACCCTGAATTTGTGCAGATACTGAGATCTCAAGAAACAGAGGTCTGTTTGTACCACCCAGAACAGAACGGAAGTCTCCCAAACACGACAAAGGACCAATGGGAGAGTAAATGATCCTGAACAGAGTCTATAGTTGATCCCATGACAATATACTCCAAGGGCGGAGAAACCCATAACTCTTAGGCCAAGTGAATTCCTTTTCGAATGACCCCAACATTTACTGTGCCAGGGCAGGAGGAAAAAAAAAAGCACAAAGCATTGTTTACTTATTATATATTATTTTGTACCTTCATTTATTATTATTACTATTATTTTTACTTACATAACTATTTTTTGGTCGATTTCTCTGTGTAGGTGTGGTTATTGAAGCTGTTGTCCCCAGATATTCCTAGTTTTTTCACCTTTTTTCTTTTCTTTCTTTATGGGCTAAGTCATGTTTCTTATATCAAGACCATGGAGGTTTTTGCTTTTTTGTTTTGTTTTGTCTTGTTTGTTTGTTTGTTTTTGTTTTTGTTTTGTGCATGTGTGGTGCTTACCATTATTGTTGGAGTCCTCACTGGATAATGGACACTTTTTTTTTTGTACTGATGGAATGTTTCATTTTCTTTTTTCTCCATCGCCCCCCAAATCGATGATGAGAGCCTCTAGAAGGACTCTGCCCACTTTTGGAGTATTAGACTTTTACCCCAGTTTACTACTTTTCTCTTCTTCAGACCAAACCACGAAAACTTAACTAACTAGGCCTACCTCCCAGTTAGAGGGGGAAATTAGGGAGACACCTAGACCAATCAGATGCAAGACTACTATGTGGTAGGATAGGTACATAGGGGACCACATATTCTAGCAGCCCTGGGGGTGAGGGAAGTGGATATGGGAGATAGGACAAAAACGGAGGTGAAGGGAAGACAATTTGGTGATGGGAATCCCCCTGATGTTATGTAAATATTTAACTAAAATATTATTGTCATCATGTAAACCATTATGATCAAAATAAAAATTATATTATTAAAAAAAAACAAACTGGGTTTACCAAGCCAGTAAAGGGGAAGGTTGGGGAACACAAAGAGGAAGTGTTCATAGGGAAGTGACATAGGGCCAGTGGTGGTGGGTCTTAAGTAATTCTTAAGTTTTGTAACTATGTTACTAAACTATAATCATATAAAATGCTTTGCTTTTATAAACACCATTTTCCCATTCCTTTCTTGATTGCTATTAGCATCTTCAGAGAAGGGATATTTCTACTTTATTAGAGATCAACTTCCCAAGTCTGGTACGTAGTATACATTTGATAGAATATAATAGGATATCTACTGAAATGAATTTAATAGGATATCTACTGAAATGGAAATGGTTAACTAGTAGAAAATAGAGATCCAAGGCATATAAGACCAGGTAGCTCAAAATTCAGGACCACACACAGTGTGAACAAAGCAAGCTGGCATTGATCTCAGAGAGCCCATTGATCCTTCATCGGAAGCTTCATTCTCATCCTCATTTGCATTAAAAGAGAAGGGAGACATCCTAAACAAAGTTCCTGAGATTTATAGTTAGAGAAAGCTAATAGGATGGAGACAATGAAGTTCTAATATATCCTTTCAAGCTGAAGAAGGAGAGAATCTATATTGCAATTTGACTCAAGTCCAAAGGCCTAAGACTTGGGGGATTGTGATATAACCCCAAGCTCAGTCTAAAATTCTGGAACTAGGAGAATTAATGTCCAAGAATAGGGGGGAAAAAGCATGCTAAAGCTCAGTCAGAAAGCAAAATCACCCTTCCTCTGTCTTTCTGTTCTACCCAGACACCCTAGAAATTGTATGATGCTGCCCAGCTACCCACCTGGATAGATTATACAATCTCTTGGGCTTCTTAAATGACAACTATCTTTCTTACTTCTTTACTGACTTGGTTACTAAATTCCATCACATTGTTTAGGACTATGTTCTTTAGATTAGCAAATTATATGCTATTGTCATTGAGAGATGCCTTATATATAATATATATATATACTCAGAAATTATACCCAGTTTAGCATATTCCTGAACCCAAAGAAGTAGACATGCACAATTAACCATAGCATTTATAAATAGGACAGTGTACAGTTGAGTACTCAACCAGTATTAGTGATATTGCTAGGTAGACCTAGGTAAAGGACAGAATTGTATGCACTACTAAATATTATAGTGCTTCATGGCAAAGAAAGTTGACATCATCTTCTAGTGGAAGCTTGTTGAATCCCTTATTTTAAAAGTGAGAAATGGTCTGTACCTGAAATTTTTTTTTATTTTTAAGGAATCAATGATCACAACTTGCCACCTTGAGGGCTAGGGTCTGCTACAGCATCACAGGTTTCCCTGACACTAAGCGGCACAGACATTCCAGACAATAGTCAAAACAATAAATTAACAATAGTCACATGAGGACTAGAATGATAGTACAGCAGTTAGGATACTTACTTGTATGCAGTGAGCCTAGGTTTCATCTTGGCAATCAAATTACAGATGGTTTTCCTGAGCCCCACCAGGAGTGATCCCCAAGTGCAGAGCCAGGAGTAAACACTGAGCATAATCAGGTGTGGCACCAAGACAGTCACATGATCTAATTTTTATTCAGTGTATTTTCTAGGGAAATATAGATCATTAATTTGAGAATTTTTGAGTCTACCAAAATGGTCAAAAATTGTCTCTGAAATATAGGACAAATAGAAAGTCAATATATCTTTGTAAATGGCAACTTAAAAGTTATTATCTTACCATGGACTGGTCCTCCTGGCTGAAGCTCAATCACAAACAGTTTTGTAACCATGGTGCTTAAATAAAACAATTATTTAAAAGAATAATTGCCTAGTACATGCATCCTTCATGTGAAGTTTTGTTCTTGCTCTTAAGTAATACAGCTGGTGGTATCCACTTCGACTAATGCTTTGAGAAATGTCCCAAAGGTATATTTGGCTGATATGCCTTTGGTAACCTTATCTTTAGAGTTGTCAGAAAGATATTAGAGACGTGTAATGAAAATATAGGTCTTGACCACTGGAAAGTTCTTATTGACTGTATTAGTCAGATTTTGTACAATAATGCTGAGTAACAAATGTTATCAAAATCTCAACATCAAATATGCTATTCTCACTCAAGGAGTCTTTAGATTGGCTGAGGCAGCTTTGATTCAGACTGTGGGTTTGGTTCAGATCTCCTCCCTGTGTCTCTCATTCACAGATTAATAGCTCTTCTGGGGATGCTCTTTTCATGTGTATGCCTGACAGCTGGCACACTGTCAATTCTGGCACCAATCACAAAGTAAGTTGCATGGCCAGAGCAAGAACAGTACAAGAGCATGAGGAAAGAAAAATGATGAGTCAGTGACATCATTTCTTGAGTATCTGGGGAGATGGCTGAGACATTGCTATTACTCAAGCTCTAAGGGAAAGCTGGAGGCTGAGGCTACTTCTTCTGGTCTTCTGTTGAAGAGCATGCTCTCTTCTCAGACAAACTGTAAAAGTGGTATCTCGTGAAATGATTGCTATCCTGCTAAAAAGTCCAGAAATCAGCTTTTGCTAGGTTGATCAAAAGTGAAAATAACATGCACAGGGAGACTTTGAAGTCTTCAGTTATCCACAAGAGGGCATCTTCATTTTAATATTTAATTATAGCCTCATAGTGCCACCCACTCACCATATGTGTGTGTTTCTGAAGTATCAAAGAAGTGGATGATACTCTAATATATCACCCCAGGGAGGTATCTTTGTGGGTTGCCTGACAATGTGTCTTGAGTAAGACCCAGGTCAACTGGTCTATGGGGGGGTCTGAATTCTAATTTAATTCAAAGAACATTCTTTGGAACACCAACTACGGAAAACATCCTGCTTAGTTTGGGGGCTGCTAAAGTATGAATGAAGCAGTCCCCTCTTTGATGAGAGAGGACAGGCAATAATAAAAATAAAAGCCTATAATGTGTCACACAATGGTTAGTACTTTCTATAAAAGTCTCTTGGAAAGAGGGTGAGATTTGGATAAGAAGGGATGTTGTAGCTCTTTAGAGTTTTCAGGGATGGCTTGAGAGAAAAGGCTTTGAACAGAGACCTGGCAGCAGATTTGGGGAGCTATGAAGGCCCATTTGGAAAAGAACATTCAGAGAGATTAAAGAGTGAGTGGGAAGGTCCTGGGGCAAGAGTTCAATTTATTTGATAAGTAGTCAGAAAGTTAGGCATCTGGATCAGGCTCTGGAGCAGAGCACTAGGCAATGAGTTATGAAGTAGTGGGGTCAGAATTCACAAAGCATGGTGACCCAATGACTAAGAACATTGAACCTGACTTCAGGACTTACTGGTGTGGGTTCACACCTAATGAACTTCTCTATCCACAATATTCTTCTAGAAGTGTGAAAGGGACACCTAAGGCTAGCTGTGTTCCAATTGCTAGGGTCACATATTCCAAAGGAAAGCAGCACTGCCCACACCTCACCTGGTTCCCTGGCCACTCCTAATGACACCCACACAAAAGGAATTGAGAGCTGGAATCCAGTGAAAACTAGAAGGTTTCTCTGAGCTTGAGCTATTGAGAAGGTAAAGAGTATTTCCCTTTTGTGTTTTCCCCACAAACCTTAATAAGGAGGATAACAGGGGCCCAGAGAGATAGCACAGCAGCGTTTGCCTTGCAAGCAGCCGATCCAGGACCAAAGGTGGTTGGTTCGAATCCCGGTGTCCCATATGGTCCCCCATGCCTGCCAGGAGCGGACAGTATCCCCTAAGCACTGGTGGGTGTGGCCCAAAAACAAAAAAAAAAGAAAAAAAAAGGAGGATAACAAGTAGACTGAACACAGATTTCAGAGGACTGGCCCATAGGAAACTTTATTTACCATTCTGGGCCCTGCCCTTTCTAAAATTATATTTCTCGGCTAGAAAGGTAGTACAGGGGTTAAAGAACTTGCTCTGTATGCAGCCAACTCTAATTTGATTGCCAGAACTGCATATGGTGCCTGAAGCACTATCAGGACTGACTTCTGAGTCAATAGTAGTTCTGAGAACCACTGGATAGAGCCCCAAATCTCAAGAACTAAAAGTCAAGTAGATTTCTGGGCTCTTTTTCTAACTTAATTGCTTCTTGTGACTGTTCAGGTTAAATGGTTCTCTAGGATGTGATTCTTCCAACCTGAGATTTGGACCATCAAGGGAACTTAGCAGAAGTAAAGCAAAGCCCTAAACAGTTTATTTCCTTTTCCTCATTATACTCTGGGGCCAAGGGTGTTCAAAGCAACTCCCATTTAAACCATTGTATTTCTTCATGAAGCTATTTTAAATACCATGTATAAGTGATACTATTCTGCATTTATCTTTCTTCTTCTGACTTACTTCATTTAACATAATATCTTCCAGTTCCATCCATGTTGTTGCAAATTACATGATTGCATCATTCTTTATTACAGTTATGTTGTATTCCATTGTATATATGTACCATATCTTCATAATCTACTCTCTGTTGTTGCTTATCTATATTGATTCCAAGTTTTGGCTATTGTATTAAGTGTTGCAATTAATAGTGGTGTGTATACGGCCTTTTGGATAACTGTTTTTAATTCCTAAGAACAGTTATCCCAAAGTGAGTTTGCTGGATCATATGGCCGCTCAATTTTTAGTTTGTTGAGAACCCTTTATATTGTTTTTCATAGAGATGGGACCACACAGCATTCTACTATTTTACAGTGTCTCTTCTCATGTTCTTTTCTCTGGAGAAAACTATGTTCTCTTTGGAACACATTACACATTCTTTCTCCCTTTACAGTAAAATGTCTTGATTTTATTTTTGATCTTTCGGATATGTTTTTCTTGCTATAGGCAACAAATTTGGGAATGCTGGGCTAAGTTTAGGACTGACTCTTCCTATTTCTGCACAGTGTATTATTTTTCTTTAGCCTATGAACCAGAACTCCCTGAACCTTCAGGAGGAAGGTTTGGCTCACATACACTAAGATCCTGTGGTCTTGAGTACCACCTGACAGCTGCCTTCAAAGATTAGAAGGGTTTTAGTGTACACATCCTGTAGGAGTCTAAGCAGTATTGCTTAGTCCCAACCTATCCATGCCCTTCACCAACAAAGCTGTGGTGAGTTTATAGAACTTCATTGTGATCATGTCTTGCCACTCATTCATTGTCTCTTCTCCATCCTACCATCAGCAGTAATGAAGTTGATTCTTTGTTTTATGATTTTTAAATTTATTTTTATTTAGTCACCATAAAAAGTTATTCATGATTGGGTTTCAGGTATAAAATATCTCAACACCCATTCCTTTACCAGTGTCCACTTTCCTCCACCAATGACACTGCTATACCAATTTGCCTCCTATCACCAGTCTGTAAGGAAATTCTTTCTCCATCTACTGTTTATCCTTGACTTAATACCCACCATTGGTTAAGACAAATGAAATGGGAGGGGGTTGGGAACACTAGTCAAGTTTTAGGAAGGAAAAAGGCAAAAATCTTCTCTGGTGTGCTTGACCTCAGAGTCAGCTAAGGTCAAACCAAAAATAAGCAACTCTCCCTATGTGTGTTTTCCTCCCCTTCATTATTCTCTTTCTAGAAAGTTCCTCTGGGTTCTCTGTTGCCTCTGTATGCCCATGTTATCTCTTACATAAAGGCATTAGAGAGCAAAAAAATAACAAGATAAAACAAACATAAAGGCAAAAAAAACCCTCGGTTTTGAGGTTCAGGAGTGATAGAAAATTTCACTGTTGAATAGTTTCCTTGTTTCCAGACACATAGCTAGGATGTAGAATGTAGCATGGATGATACATGACATAAATCTCTTAGGTAACAGTTACATAAAAAGAAAAGGGAGGCAAAACATTTGGACCTCCAATCTCACAAAACCTCATTTGTACAGAGCCATTTATTGTATATATTGTATAGAGATCCAATTGGTGGTTTACAACCTTATTTACACAGGCCATAACTGATCAGATAGTGAAAGCAGCTAAAGGCCAGAAATAAGCAAAACATAAAAACATAGATCATTGTCTAAGTAGGCATGCTTATATGTGCAGATGGTGAAGCAAGGTGGTAAAAATGAATGTGAGCAACGAATGAGGAGAGTCAGGAGGAGGATAAGAAGAGAGAAGTGGCAAGGAGGAAAGCAGGAAGCACAAGATTGGGTGTGGTTGTGGGTTTAGTCATGGGCTTTCTGTCTTTAATGCTACTAATGGTTAAGAGCTAATCTGCCTAGATGTACCTATTGCAGATTAACCCAGCAAAGGACAAAGACAAAGACAGTAGGAGGAACACAAAAACAAATGAATATATTTAGCACTAATGCTGGCCTGGTAGAGTCTCCTACCCAGGCTAAGCCCATGGTCCAAGGTTCTGGTTACTGTAATACAGGGTGAATCTCCAGGGAAAAAGGGATGCTTCTCTTGGGAACTCAGAGTTGTGCCAGAAAGTGGATGGGTGATGAAGTACAGGATGATATAGCACATAGATTTGTAGAAAAGATGAACAGAAGTGGGAGTGGAATTAGGCTTCTAGAGACATGGTGGACAAAAGATGGACAAAAGCAACCCAGGATTCACAGGAAATGAGACTTATTTCCCTTCACAGAATGGGCACAGGTCTCAGGCTTCCCTTCACATACCCATAAGAACTGTCAAACAAAGAGCTATAGAATGAAAAATCATCAGTCTGCCTACAAGAATTTGAAGCAAGCCAGAAGAAGAAAGACAAAGAAGATGGTTTCACTAATCTTTGGTATATAGAATAACTAGATGAATATGTAATGCAGTAAAGGAGAATGCTGAGATCACCCTTGACCTTAGAGCTTATAGAGAAAGACAGAGAAGGAAGGCTGGAAGAAAGAAGATAAGAAAGGGAAGTTAAGGGAAAACAGAGATTGAGGCTTCGCTATATTGGTAACATGGGAGAATGATCTATTTATCAAAGTACAGACTCAACAGAGTCAACAACAATGGCAATATGAGATTTAAGCTGCAACCACATAACTTTGCTTTGAGCCTGTCAAGGTCACAGGAAGGAGGTGAAGGGGGCTGATGGAATCTGGGAGCACTGGTGGAGGGAATGGACACTAGTGGTGAGACTGGTGTTGAAATATTATGTACCTTAAACTCAACTATCAAGAACTTTTTAAACTGTGGTTCTTTAATTGAATATAAAATTATATTAAATTAAAAGACCCCAGAATTGGGGCTAGAGCAGTGGCGCAGCAATATTGCTGACCTAGAATGGACTGCTATTGGATCTCTGGTGCCTCGTATCGTCCCCCAAGACAGGAGCAATTTCTGAGCGCATAGCCAGAAGAGGCCCCTGAGCATCATTGGATGTGGCCCCAAAACCAAAAACCAAAAACAAAAAAGGAACAACCCAGAATCTGCTGTAATACAAGCACTGTCATTACACATGCTAGTACCTACCGTCATCCTGGCTTTGGGGGCATTCCTAGGGGACAACCATACACTGAAGAAGAGTTGGTAGTCTGGCACAGTGAGCCTTTCAAGGTTGTTTGTATGGGGATAATGGTTGAGATTGTTTCTTGGCCTCTTGGTTTAAATTTAAGAACTTAAATTTAAGAAAGACCACTCCTCATGCCCACTCCCAGAACTCTCTTTAAGAATAACCTAAGTCTAGGCATTCCCAGAATGTTTCCTAGCCCTTTCTAAGCCTTCCCTCTCCAAACTCCTATGTGGTCCACAGAAGGTTGATTAGTGAAAAGCTGAAAGCCTTTCAATTCTTTTGTGTTTTATGTAGGTCTTTTTTTTTTTTTCTATTCCTCTGTTGTACTGTTTCTCTACATCACTCAGTTTTCAAGAACTAATTTCTTTGTCCTTTGGGATGAATGTTTTGTGTGTGTGTGTGTGTGTGTGTGTGTGTTGTTTTGTTTTCTAATCTTGTGTTTACCCAAATTCTTATCATCTAGGACTTTGTAAATCACAATGCCTGCTATTCCTTAGCTTCCGGGTTTAATTAGTGCCCATTGTTATCAGACAACTGACCTATCTGAGGAGGACCTCATGGGGCCCTGGCTTGGAGAGAGACTATTCAGAAAATCCTACTTAATAGACTCTTATCTTACCAGGTAAAAAGCCATCTGTCTCCCTGACACCAACTGTCACCCACCACCAGCCATTCTCTTGTACACCAGGAAACCATTGCAGTGTTTTGGACATGGTCCTGGGGAGTTGCCAATGTAGGGTCAGCAGGCAAATACCCGCCCCAGCCCCTGAGCAGGAGGAAAGACACAAGGCAGGTTCTGCGTCTCTCCCACAGCAACGTGCCAGAAAGCAATTCTTGCTGCCTCCTCAAAAATTTCCTTGAAACTGCTTCAAAAAGTCATTGCCAGAAAGTTAATGAGTCCCACCCCATCCCTTTTTCTCTCCCCTTCACCCCTCCTTAAGGGAGAAGGAAAACCACTTATTTACATAGGTCAACATCTGAAGGTAATTAACAATGTAATCTTATATTTGCAACAAGCTCTCTCATCTGTAGTAAATTCCCACCACCAAATAATACTCCCATCTCCGTATCTCCGCAGCTCTTGGAGCTGCACTTTCCTCTTCTCTCACTTCCTAACAGATCTGGAGCCTCTGCACCATCTGCTTCAGCTGGTGCAGGGGCAAGAAATAATGTCGTCCAGTTTTCAGCCTGAAAAGAAAGAGGTCGGTGTGTGGCATGATTGGATGACTCCCCAATTAAGCAAAGTTTCCCTGTCTTTTCTAGAGAAAAATCACTGCCCCATCCCCAGATCCTGAGCAATGAGGGGCATTTGCTTCTGGGCCCTGACTTTCTTGCTCAACTTTACTTCCAGAGGAGCCTACAACTGCCAAGAAAATAATGGCAAAGGCACAGGGCAGGATGCTAGGCTGGAATTTTGGAGATAGAACTTGGTGGAAGATTGGGAAGATGATGCAAAGACCAGGGTCATGCCTGGCCCAAGGGGGTCCTGGGTTCTAGCTCCAGCAATGCCAGGTTCATCCAGCACTTCCCTTGGTGACCCACAGCACTGCTGTACCCAAGCAGCACTGAAGCAAGTGCCACTGGGAGTGGCTCTGGTACTCTCTGAGCACTATTGGGAGCTACTGCCTCCCCTTTTCCCCCTCAAAAAAAGAAATAGACTTGATTCCACAGCCACCTGTGCCTGAGCTGTGTGCCAACCCAGAGGGTCAGGCAGAGGAGGCCAGGCTCCTGATCTGTGACAGGTATCCAGAATTTGTCATGGACTTCTTAAGTTTCCTTAAGAAGCTGTTTACCCTGCTCCTGGTCCATTCATTGTCTGGGACTGGCATGGGGGAATCCATGTGATTAAGAGAACTTCTTTATTGTCTGGCTTATCCATGAAGGCCTGTTGTTTAAAATTAAAGGACCTGGGGTAAGTTGGGAGGAGGAATGCACCCAAGCAGGCAGATCAGGCTGTGGAGTGGCCCATTACTGACCAGGACTCTGAGTGCCAGTTTCCTGACTCTGGTTGTATTAGTGGTTCCCAAGTCACTTAGAAAAGTTTGTGAGTAGGAGGCTTAAAGGGGGGCAGTCTTTTGCCCCAGTCAGAGCTGATTCCATTTCCCCATGTCTCCAAGTTCAAAGCCACAGGACAGGAAGGGGAGGGAGAGGCTGAACAGATGGATCTTAAAGGCTCCTTCCATTTTGAGGACCTTTGGTTCCAGGACACACCTGTAGTGCCCTGTCTCCCCCACACTGGCAGAGACAGTGCTTGGAAGGTGCAAGCCATTTTCAAGCATCAAGTGAGCTACACTGGATCTCAAGGGCGCTTCCATGGTTACTTGCATGGTTCTTGTGCTCCAGGAGATATAAGTGTGTGTGTGTGTGTGTGTGTGTGTGTGTGTGTGTGTGTGTGTGTGTAGGACTGAGCTCCATAAACATAACGGTGTTGGATCTGTAGAAGTGAAAATTTCAGTTTCCTTCATAAAACATATCCCCATCCCAGCCCCACTCCTGCTGCTCATGGAGGAGAAGAGGGTATAGCTTGGCACATGACCAGGTCTCCAGAGCCCAGAACCCAAGGATAGGAAAGAAAGTTGCACCTAGGAGTGGAGGGCTCAGCCTTCCCATGGGCTCTCTCCCCTCCAGAGCCCAATACACACATTGTATATGCTCCCAGACACTCTGAGAGTAGGATGGGCTGTCATTGGGGGACTGCCGGAAAGGACACCAAATGAGCCTCTTCCCAGCCTCTCTGCCCATGGCTTCCACCACAAGCCAACACACAAATCTGAGTAAATATTTCTGGCTCCAGTTCAGGTGGGAATTCTGGAGAGTTGCAATTGTTATTTCCAGGAATGCACAGACACCAGCAAAAATTCATTTCCCAAATTCAGGACTATTTTGAGACTCAGATCTCTGACTCTGTAGCAATCAAACTGGGGGCTTTTCAAGTATTGTTTTACAATTGGAACCTGTTGTTCTTTCAGCTGCCTTCTGCCTACCTGAATACAAGGACAGAGATAGCGATAGAGAGACAGAGACAGAGAAAGAATGTGAGTGAGAGAGAGAGAGAGAGAGAGAGAGAGAGAGAGAGAGAGAGAGAGAACAAGAAGGCACATTAAACTTTCTTCTTCCATCTTCGCTTTGGCACAACATACATTCCTGGCCAAAAGGCCTGACTCTCCATCTTAGTAAATTCTTCCTGACAATAGTTAGTGACAAGCATGTCAGCAACAACAAACTCCATCATCTCTATGGCTTATTAATAATTTAGTCTCTTCCCCCTCCCCAGAGCCTGTGTGTTTTGCAATAATGAAATATATGATTTTAAAAATAAATAATAGGCTGTTGTCAGTCTGATTGTGGCTGCGAGTTATGAACGTGATTGATTGATTGAACATTTGACTTCCTCCGCTGCAGCAGGATCAAAGGGAGACTCTAGCACCCGCCTAAGGCCACTCGCAATTTATTTAGAGACCATGTTCCGATCCCAGCAGGTAGCAATATTGGACTGAGGTACACAGAAAAACCAGCTCTTTGAGGTTCTCTCCAAGTCCAAGGGAAGCAACAAATGAGATTTTTTTTAAAGTTCATTAAATCATTAACCACTTAATCACTAAAAACAAGACATTAGAAGCATTGCCCTGAGCTGAGAAGCCTCCGAAATAGAAGGATGACTGCTGTGGCCGCCAGACCCAGCCAGGCTGAAGAGGGGCTATTTTACAACACTGTGACAGTCTCTAATTTTTTATTTATATGGTGCTGTATATTTTTTTGGTCTTCATCTTAACTAATCAGGGTGGCAGTTGCCACGCTGACATACAGAAGTGACAGGTGTCTGCATTGCAATGAGGCATCTCCAGGAGTGTCCATGCCAGGGAAGGCAAAGACAAAGGTGCAGGGGTGGGGGTGTCAAACCAGCTCTGGAGCCGCCAGGTAGGTGGAAGGGAACAAGGAAAAAGAGAAAAGCAACTTGCAGCAGAGTGTGGGTCACACACCCCATTCCTGTCCGTATTCCAGAAAGGCTGGTGCCCTAGTTGCAACCTAGTTGGCATAGAGAGACTGTCCCAGCTTCCAGAAGGATTTGTAGATTGCCAGGCTTCTCTGGCCCATACAGGGCGTCATCCCTGAGGATTTCAAACACCCGGTGTCCCTCTTCCCAGCCCCCACAACCTTCCAGCCTGGCTTTCGATCAGTCCCACTGGGGAGACTCTGGGTCGCTCCTCTCCAAGCAGACAGAATGCAGAGGCCCGAGGACATCCGCCCACAGAGGGACAGCCCCGCTTCATAGGACCAGGTGACACTCAGGGTTGTTCTGGCAGGGGAATGGAAGAAAGCAAACGCGTCTTCCCTCTGCTGGGCCCGTCCTGCGCCGTCTGACCCCAGGCAAGGCAGTTTCATAATCATCCCTACGCTTTGGACTTCATAGGCGCCTTTCATCCAGGATCTCAAAGCACTTCACAAACCCCAATTCATTAACCTTCACCACCACCCCTGCAGGATGAGGGGGGCTGTTTCCTTGGTGCTGGCAATGCTCAGCTGGAGGCGCCCAGTACAGCACTTCCTCCTTCAAGGTCACCTCAAAGTTGCCTGGGAAACTCACAAGTGAGATCCTGAGCAACCGCTGTGGCTGACAATTGGGGCCTCAGTTTACCCCCCCCTTTTTTTTTGTACCATGAGGCAATGCCTCTGCACGTTCTCTCGTGGATGGACAGAGCTGCACATTCAAAACCACAAGAAATGCAAGGCTCACTGTCAGGTGAAGATGCTCCCATGGGCATCTTCCCTCCCTCCTGACAGAGTCCTGGGATGTTTCTGCCATCCAGAGCATGGTCGACATGCAGGTGAAAGATCTTAATGAATTGGCTGGGGCCAGAGAGATAGTACAGTGGTTAGGGTGCTTGCCTTGCACACAGCCAATGAGAGCTCAATTCCTAATACTTCACAGTGAGTTTTCCAGAAGTGATCTCTGAGTGCAGAGTCAGAAGTAATCCCCGAGTACCATCAGATCTGGCTCCAAAACAAAAAATAGTAATAAAAGGTAAAAGAATTGACCAGATGTCACCTAAATCACCATTGATACAGTTAGCAATCACTGTGTGATAGTGATCATTTGTGCAGGCTCATAACCCTCCGTGGTAGCCTCTAGAAATTTTCTCCTTGCTGTCTTTTCTGAGGCTACTCCATGTGGGGCCAGGAAGTAAAGAAAGTGGAAGGCTTCTTAGTGCTACTACAGGGAGGAGAATTCCTGATGAGGAGAGGAGACAGGGAAGATGAGCAGTGCAGGGTTTAAAGGGACAAAGGTTTTAAAGTTTGACAAAGAAGAGGAAAAGAGACTTGGGAAGCAGGTGTATGCTCATGTGCACAAAAGCACTGAGAAATATGTGTGTGTGTATGTGTGTGTGTGAGAGAGAGGGGGGGGGAGGGAGGGAGAGAAGGAGGGAGGGAGGAAGGGACGGAGGAAGGGAAGAATGGAAGATTTTATTCTGCATCATGCTGCGGGACAGATCAGAACAGGAGGCTCAGAGATTCAGTGGTAGGTGAAAATGGGAACTTCATCCCCCTCTGCTCCCTTGTAAATCCAAGCTCATGGCATCCTCTCATGCCTTCTCCATGATGGAGCTTATCTCTCTGGGAGCTCTCTGGGTGGGGACTTGGCAGGACAAGCAGTAGAGGGCCTTTATCCAGACAAAATGACACAAACACTGAAAAAGATCAACTTTGGAAGTACAGTAATTTGGAGCACAGTAATTAAGGGTCATAACAAACTGCTCCAAATGTCAACATCTTCCCAGCATGAAAGAAGCTCTCTCACTCACTTGATGTCCTGGTAGACTGCTTGACTCAGCTCTTATAGATCATACAAGCTGAGACATAGGACTCAGGCTTTTTATTTCCTGCATCCTTTGGGCTTTTGAGTCCTGCATGTTTGGTTTCAGAAAGGTGGAGAGAATATCAGGGTTGGCTGGAAATAATGGGTACATTTGTCTGTCAATCACATAGTCCTATCTCACTTCCAGAGAGGGTGGGGTTTGTTGTCCATCTGTGTGTCCAGAAGGAAAAGGATATGTAGCTTAGAAAGCATGAAACATTATCTTTAAAGCCTGCCACAATGCCTATTTTCACGGCAGCCAAACCTAGAACTCTGCTACCATTGTTCTTACATCAAACAAAGCTGCATCAAACTGGTGAGTACCTTGTGACTCTCTCCACATGCTTCCCATGATTTATGGGAAAGCCAAAATTCCACAACGAGAGCAGGGATTGTTTGGGGACTCTATAGACTTAAGATCATTTGGAGAAACATTACATACTCTGGAAATTTTTATTTTGTTTTGGTTTTTGGGCCACACCCATTTGGCACTCAGGGGTTACTCCTGGCTACGCGCTCAGAAATCGCCCCTGGCTTGGAGGGACCATATGGGATGCCGGGGGATCGAACCGCTGCCCGTCCTATGCTAGCGCTTGCAAGGCAGACACCTTACCTCTAGCGCAACCTTCCCGGCCCCCCTCTGGAAATTTCATGCCCAACTTAATTGCCTTGAAACTAACATTCAACACAAATGTCCTTTTCTCTATTCTAAAAAAAGAAAAAGAAAAGAAGAGGTAAAAGCTCAATCGTATTAAATGCACAAACACTAAATGGAAAGAAATTTCTTCTCCCAGATTCATAGTGCCCAAATCCCTCCCCTTCCTCCTCCAGTGTCCATCAGGCTCACGCTGACCAGGTTTCCCCAGTGCTCCAGCCAATCTGGGGCAAGGAGGAATGATTTTTCCTCTTTTCCAGGGCAAAGAACTCTCCCTGAGCTGCCCTGGCCTGAGCCACGATGCTGGGCAGAACCTTCATTCCTGCGCTTCCAGGAACAGCTCTGCTTTCTGGGTAACTACCACAACCCCCAAACATGCAGCATCGTTTTGAAACCCAACTCCTCCCAAATCACAAGGGTTTAATAATGGCAAAAACCTGCTTCCAGCACAGTCTGTTTCTTTTCAATTCCCCTGGAAATACAAGCAGCCTGGGTTGTTACCAGACTGAAATATGATTCCAGAGTCATCTTACTCATCCCACTTCCGCAGCTCCTTTCCCTGCTGCCTCCCATTTCCCTCCTCTTCCATTTGTAGAGACAAAGGAGAGAACTTTATAACCACTGGCCCATGTCCAGGAATAAGGGGAAAGACAAAGCAAGGCAAACAATGGAAACAAATGAACCACAGAAGGACAAACTACATTGAAACTGCTTAAAGATCTTATAATCTAAAGGTGCTTCCATTTTGTGCCCTCCTCTCTCAAAACGTCCAATTTATAGTCCAAATCTTTTTAAAATTTTTTTATTTAAACAACTTATTACATACATGATTGTGTTTGGTTTTCAGTCATGTAAAGAACACCACCCATCACCAGTGCAACATTCCCATCACCAGTGTCCCAAATCTCCCTCCTCCCCACCCAACCCCCGCCTGTACTCTAGACAGGCTTTCTATTTTCCTCGTACATTCTCATTATTAGGATAGTTCAAAACGTAGTTATTTCTCTAACTAAACTCATCCCTGTTTGTGGTGAGCTTCATGAGGTGAGCTGTAAGTTCCAGCTCTTTTCTCTTTTGTGTCTGAAAGTTATTATTGCAAGAATGTCTTTCATTTTTCTTAAAACCCATACATGAGTGGGACCATTCTGCATCTTTCTCTCTCTCTGACTTATTTCACTCAGCATAAGAGATTCCATGTACATCCATGTATAGGAAAATTTCATGACTTCATCTCTCCTGACAGCTGCATAATATTCCATTGTGTATGTACCACCGTTTCTTTAGCCATTCATCTGTTTAAGGGTATCTTGGCTGTTCCCAGAGTCTTGCTATGGTAAATAGTGCTGTAATGAATATAAGTGTAAGGAAGGGATTTTTGTATTGTATTTTTGAGTTCTTAGGGTATATTCCTAGGAGTGGTATAGCTGGGTCATATGGGAGCTCGATTTCCAGTTTTTGAAGGAATCTCCATATTGCTTTCCATAAAGGTTGAACTAGAAGGCATTCCCACCAGCAGTCCTTAGAGTAAAAGCAAGTGCTGGTAAATGTTGTACACTTGGCAAATCCTTACTTGGAAAAAATTTGCCAAACAGCAAGTCCCTAATGTTAAGAGAAGACATCTTGTAACTGTTCTTCTCAGACTCCAGCTAAAATCAAAGACCTTTTTTCCCCCAATTATTTATTTATTTATTTTGGTTTGGGGGGCCACACCCAGGGGAGCTCAGGGGTTACTCCTGGCTCTGCATTCAGAAATTGCTCCTGGCTCAGTGGACCATTGGGATGGCAGGGAATCAAACCCGCATCCATCCTGGGTCAGCCGCGTGCAAGCCACCAAAATGCTACCACTCCAGCCCCAAATCAATGACCTTTCTTTGGAGTCCACAGAAGCAGAGCCTGAGAAAATAATTTGGTGCAAGCAAGTATGATTTTTAAAATGTGGTCTCAATAGAGGCAGTATAAGATAGAAGGATGAGAGAAAAGACAGTCCAGTTGTTCAATTCAGATGTTATCAACTGGATAACTGATGTTCAATTCTGTCATCTTAGAGAAAAATCCTAATAGAGAAAATGTATAATTACTGCAGGATATATAAACACAGAATTGCTAGATTACTACTAATAGTGAAAAATTGGAAGTGACTTTCAGATTCACAATTAGAAAAACTCACCTCTGATCTGGTGTATATCCCCTCCATAAAATCAGGCCATTGTGATTCTGTTCAAGACCTAGGCTCCTTGCTTAGGTCCATAGTCATATCATGAGACAGAGACATCAAGGCCTTGATCTCTAAGAATGTGTGCCCTGATGCTAGAGAGATAGTACAGTGGCGAAGGCGCTGCCTTGCATGCAGCTGACCAGGGTTCCATTCCCAGCATTCTGTATCATCCTCTGAGCCCCACCAGGAGTGTCCCTGAGTACAGAGCTAGGAGTAAGGCCCTGAGCACTGCCAGGCTATTGTAAAACCAAAACAAAACAAACCAAAAAAAAAAAAAAGAAGAAAAATGCATGACTTATGTGGGATCTGAAAAAAGTTTAGTCTGTCTAGTGATACCCAGGAATCAAGATTATATGAATGGTGTAATTCTGCTTCTCAAACTGCATAGAAAAATACTTGAGGAAAATGCACCAAAGTGGGATTTAGGCTTCTTGCCTTTCTGTTGTACCAAATTTTCTCTCATTAGAGTACTTTTTCTCATAAGCAAGAAAGTAATACATAATATGAGTCAGCTAGGTAGAAGGGAATGAAAACCAGCCTTTCTCACCTTCCTAGGAACACATTCTTTGTGTGTATGTGGCATATTTCTGGTTCCTTGTTGTTGTTGAATCTGGAACTAGTATCAAATGCAAGTGGTGGGGATACTTCTCAGACATAACTAGGGTTCTGGAGCTAGCCAGCCTCTCCAGAAGCATTTTGAAGTCCTGAAGCTCCTCAAAGAGAACAGGAATTTCCCATCCTTTTTATTTTTCTCAATTAACTCATGAAAAAGGAAACCCAGGGCCAGGCTTTTCAAGCTGGTTTTTCTATATGATAATTTAATAGTTAGATGCCTTCAGTTTCCCAACTTTCCCTGCTTCTGTTAGAAAGTTGCTTTCCCACTAGTGGAAGGGGCCTGCCATGTTGGGGAATTTTCTTTTCAATCATCTCTCTAGGAGATTCTTGAGACTTGGGGATAAAAAGCGTTACCTAAATACAAAGTGTTCTTGTCAAGTGCTTTGAAAACATAAAATGAGCAAAGATTAAAGAAGCAAAAATAGGACTCAATTCAATTTAATTTTATTCATTGGAATCATTACAATTGGCAAGGTTCATTCTAGAATATTTTCCATGCAAATATTTCCCCAGAGTAGAGGATCTTGGGAACACTCTCCCTAGACTCACCCACCTGCTCTAAACCCCTTGATTCTAAATTATGTCTAAAAAGAGATGTTTTCCTCCCTCAGCTCTTCATTCCTCTATTAAGCTACAGGGGTAGACTCCAGTTTGTACAACTCCAAAGGGTGCCAACCACATAGACTGTCATGGGGAGTTATGCCATGAGTCTGAATAGACCCAAAAGGGATTTTCAAAAATAATCCTTATCATTCCTGAAATGGGTAGGTATTTTTTAAAAATATTTCTTTCTGGGCCCGGAGAGATAGCACAGCGGTGTTTGCCTTGCAAGCAGCCAATCCAGGTGGTTGGTTCGAATCCCGGTGTCCCATATGGTCCCCCGTGCCTGCCAGGAGCTATTTCTGAGCAGATAGCCAGGAGTAACCCCTGAGCGCTGCTGGGTGTGGCCCCCCAAAAAAAAATCTTTCTGGAGCCGGTGAGGTGGCGCTAGAGGTAAGGTGTCTGCCTTGCAAGCACTAGCCAAGGAAGGACTGCGACTGCGGTTCCATCCCCCGGCGTCCCATATGGTCCCCCCAAGCCAGGGGCAATTTCTGAGTGCTTAGCCAGGAGTAACCCCTGAGCATCAAACAGGTGTGGCCCGAAGAAAACAAAACAAAACAAAACAAAAAATATATATATATTTCTTTTTTTTTTTTTTGGTTTTTGGGTCACACCCGGCAGTGCTCAGGGGTTACTCCTGGCTGTCTGCTCAGAAATAGCTCCTGGCAGGCACGGGGGACCATATGGGACACCGGGATTCGAACCAACCACCTTTGGTCCTGGATCGGCTGCTTGCAAGGCAAACGCCACTGTGCTATCTCTCCGGGCCCTATATATTTCTTTCTAATTGGCTTATGGAAAGCAAAGTGCTGGGGACTGAGTGTTGAGAACTCTTTAGAAAAATTACTCAATTCTAGTTCCTTGGGAGAGCAACAGGTATTTTGCATAAGGAAAGACCCACATTTAAAATTCAAACCAGTGGTTGGGGAGATAGTACAGTGAGTAAAGTACAAGGCTCATCTGGATGTCATCCCTGTCACTGACTATGCTTCTTCGAGCCCCACAAGAATGGACCCCTGAATGCAGAACTTCAGTAAATCCTGAGTACTGCTGAATATGGTCCCCAAATTAAAGCAAACAAGAAATAAATGATAAAATTCCAACCAAGGAAAGGCTAGAGAAGTTCAGCAAGCTCTGACTGCAGATCTCCTCTTAGTCTCAATATGCTGGTGTCACAGAACCCTGTGATATTTTTTTGTTTTTGGTTGGGTTTTTTGGGGGGCTCACACCCAGTAGTGCTCAGAGGTTACTCCTGGCTTTGTGTTCAAGGGTCTTTCCTGGTGGTGCTCAGGGATGCACGGAACTAAACCCAGGTCTGCCATGTGCACAGCAAATGCCCTACCTGATGTACTATTGCTCTGGCTCCAACCCCTATGACTTTCTACCAAGTAATGGAATAGAAAATGCTTCTTGCTTTTTGAAGACAGATGTACCTGACCCAGTCCACACTCTGTCCTTTTTGCTTTAGCAGGTCTCATCTTGTGCTTTGGTCTGTGTGCCATAAAACAATCTGACTGCTAAAGTGTGGGCATAACACCTGGGCTGGCATGTCTCACACTTTTTGGAGCAGAGCATCTAGGATTGTTAAAAGACAAATCCTGAGCCTATCCCCAGAGATTCTATGTCAAGGAGGATCTCCCCATAAATGCAGTTGTCTGAGTTGAGATGAGACCAGTGATGTTGGGGCAGATTTGAGGAGGTGCAGGGTTGGGCGGCATTTTTGTGATTTCCCAGAAAGAGACTCTCTAGTTCGAGGCTGAATTTTCCATCTGCATGTGAGTCCTCTGGCATGAAAATGTGCCTGGAAGTTGCTAGCTTAGCTGGGGCATAGAAACAGGCTTTTGGGATAAAATGCAAAAGAGTTGATGAATACTCCAGAGGCTCTGAAAGCTGAATAAAGTTGGTTGAAAAGGAAGGTCCAGTAGACTTTTCCAGAGTGGAGGTGGGGCAGCTGCAGAGCCCACTGACTCAAGCGGACACAGGGTACTGTTCTACTTTCGTTTTGTTTAGAAATGGGGTATAATAATTGAGTCTTGGGATTGGCTGTACATGTTTTTTCCTAAAAGCCTGTTCTGGGGAATTGGGAACTACATCCATTTTTGGTGAACCTGGAACTGTTACTGAGGTCTTTGGGCACGAGCCAGGTTAGGAGAGAAAGTCCTAATCTGGGGAGATTAGGGCTCACTTGGCTATTGACTACAGGCTCTTGTGGAAAAGACTTGTAGTTAACAGTTTGTAGGAACTCAGAGATTGGGGCCTTTCACCTGAAGGTCTTTCTGTCTGTAGTATCATTTCTGCAGAAGAGAGGTGAACTTGGGGCCTTTCTATGCACTGATGTTTGTAGCCTCTATTCACAAGACTAGGGCTTCTCCTTGCAGTGGGACATTTTCTATTTCTGTTAGCATCAGAGTTGATATAATGGTAGATTCCTGGGTCTGACTCCAAGCACACAGGTGGGGGGATGGGGGTGCTTCTTCACACTAACATGTAGTTCTTGTACATGCTACAAGTGCAATCCAAGAATGCATCTCTATTCTATACTGTCATAATGCCACAGGCTTAGTTCTCCATAATCACCCTCCTCTTCAGAGATGAGCTATCATCAGGAGGGTTGGCTTCACCTCCCATCTGTGGACAGGAAATTTCCAATTGCCCATCATAAGACTTCAGATGCCATTATAGATTAGAACCTGGGTTTCCCAGAACTTATGAAACACATTTATTCATGAGATTGCTAACTTATTACAAAAGATACTTAAGAATGTCATCTACATCCAGATGGAAGAGAATAAGTATGGGGGAAAGCCTCACACTGCCCACAGCATTTCCAGGCTCATTCTCACCAATGAGGGAGTTTTCTTGAAGCCCCTTCTTTTGGTCTCTTATGAAAGCTGTCCTGCAAGGATATGACTGATAAACCACAGGCCTATGGCAATGAAACTGAACCCTCAGTAACTCTTTGAAGGTTTGGCTGGGTGAAACTGGGAGTTCCAACTTTATTTTATTTTAGTTTGATTTGGGGTCCACATCTGGCTATGCTCAGGGATTACTCCTGGCTGTGTTCACGGAAATATATGTGGTGCCAGGGATCAAACCTGGCTTGGGTACATGCAAGGCAAGTATTCTCTGGATCTGGAAGTTGCAATTTCTGATCACAAGGCTTGTTTTCCAGAACTACCTTCATTAAGATAGCAGAAATCCCTTTTAATATTATCACAGCAAGGAAGTCCCAGTGGAGCTCTAGGGCAGGAAACATTGGAAGATCAGATAAATATGGATAAGAAGTATATTCCCATCTTCTGAATGATATAGTATGTGGTATATTACATATATATTACATGAACTATATAATTATGTGATATATCACTAAAGCAATTTCTCTTAACTTAGTTTCCTCCTCCAGCATATGGGCATCTTGGCTTTCACCTGCTATGGGTGTAAGAAATCAGAGAGAAACTACCATGGTACATGACAAGTACTCAATAAATGGAAAGGGGAAGGACTTGGCCACAGGTAATAAGCAAGAATTGGGCACTGGAAGTGGAACCTGGTACAGAAAGTGTGGCACCAAGCCAGATAATAAAACACAATTTCCTAAGTATTCATTTTAAATTCCCTAAGCTTTTTTTTTTTTTTTTGGTTTGGAATTATGACTAAGAAGTCCTCTATGGGAGAATGTTCAGGACATCCATCTCAGACACTGGCAGTTTTCACATGTTTTCCCCAAACTTCCAGTGCCCGTCTTAGAGTTGTTCATTAAACAATTGTGAGGGCCTAAGCATTTAATAGATACCTGCCATCAACTTGACCATAGGATCCATTCAATAAAAAATACTAACCTTTTGCTTTAGCCACTTAGGCTCTTTCTTCTCAAACCAAACCAACAAAAACAAAAACGAACAACAAAATAAGGTAAGGCTTAGGTTCTAACAGACATTGAACAAATAAACTTCAGCTAATATCTGAGGAAAATCAGCGACTTTCCCCTCTACCAGAATAGCTACCTTGGGCGTTGACTTGGAAACACTAAAATCCTCCTGGCCCCAACATTTCCAGCTGGCCAAACCTGAGTGAAATCATTTCCTTCTTTGAGGGCAGAGCCATTGCTGCGGGTATTAACATGCCTTCGATGGTCTCTGCTTTCTGGTGAGTACAATGAGTGGATAAAGAACAGAGGATACACATCAGGCAGCTGTGGGGATTGGGGTTTGGGAGAGGGAGGCTTGGGAACATTGCAGGGGGAGTTTAACCACCCCTAGGAAGCCAGCCAATACAGAGCAGATGCTTGGCTGAACTGCAAAACCCACCTGGGGACCTTTTATTTAAATCATTCTCATTATTTAAATAGTATTATAATGAACAGCTTCTTAGGTCCTACACTAAACTAGGTTTTAGTCTCCATCTTCCCATGCTCTTTTTGGAGATTCCATAATTTTTTTTTTTAAAAAAAAACACGGGAATCAATTTCTGGCTTTTACCCTGGAGAGTACCGTTCCTCTAAAACTACCTCCAAACTTTTTGCAGCTCTCACTGGGGCCTTTGGTTCCAGATAATTCCTCTTGAAGTCTTCCCCTTGTAAAGATTGGAGTTACTACCTTGAAGAGGAGGGCTCTTTTAAGAACAAAGAGGATGCTAGTGAAGACCTGGACAAGCCCCCAACATTCTTCTTCTCATGGTTGTTATTATGTATTTTATAAATACATACTAGAAAGTATTTTTCTTCAAAAATACTTACTGAGTGACAAACATAGAAGTGAGTCATTAGGTCTCTTTAGAAGACCTAAAAGGTGCCCTTTTAGCACCTTGGCTTCCAGAAAGAGGGGCAACCTTTGAGCTTGCAGAGCAATACAAGACTCTCCATTCCTGAATTTTTCGGCTGCTCCTACTCTGTATAGAAAATCACTTATTTTCAGGGGTCCTAACAAATATTTTAGCACTTATGATCTCATTTTAAATCTCACAACAGTTCTCAGAGGTAGGGCAGAGGCCAGCAATCTATGGTCAGTTCTCTGTTTTTATAAACCCAGTTTAACTGGTGATCTCATCTGGCATCATCTACACATCATTGATGTTGCGTTTTTCTACAAAGGCAAGCACTTGCAACAAACTGTGCTTTGCATAGTATAAAAATATTATGTGATCTTCTCCAGGAAAAGGGCATTGACTAAGAAATTGGGTACATTTTTTTTCTTATCCCATGAAATGGGTCATTTTTTTCCACTTTATAGATGGAGGAACAGACTTAGAAAGGCCAAACATGTAAGTTAAAGTACCAGGAATACAAATTACAATGTAGGAGATATATAGGGCCTGGAGAGATAGCACAGCAGTGTTTGCCTTGCAAGCAGCCAATCCAGGACCAAAGGTGGTTGGTTCGAATCCCGATGTCCCATATGGTCCCCCCGTGCCTGCCAGGAGTTATTTCTGAGCAGACAGCCAGGAGTAACCCCTGAGCAACGCCGGGTGTGGCCCAAAAACCAAAAAAAAAAAAAAAGGAGATATATAACTTTTCCATTTTCCTCACTTCTATAGGGAGATCCTTCTGTTATGATTTTTTATTTCTACTATATCTATCTTCCCAGAAGGACCTTACTATTTGCTTTGAACAAAATGACCTAGGCTGACCATCACACAGGAACTCATCATGGCTTAGTTAAAAGCCAACCAACATCTCCAAGTATTCAGAATTACATAGTTATGGTAAATCCATGCAATGGTAATACTATGCCGCTGCCTTAGGAATGATGTAAAAATTAGTGGGCCAGGCAAGGTGGCTGCTAAAGGTAAGGTGTCTGCTTTGCAAGTTGCTCAGGCAAAGGAAAGGACCAGCAGGTTTTTATCCCCCGGTGTCCCCATGTGGTCCCCACAAGCCAGGGGCAATTTCTGACGTGCTTAGCCAGCAGTAAACAGCCCTGAGCATCAAGATGGGGTGTGGCCAAAAAGCCAAAAAAAGAATGATGTAAAAATTTATTTTTTAATTACATGACAAAACAGACAAATTATCTGCTTCTTGGATGTAGAACCTTCAAGTTGAACAGTCTCAAGCTTAAATACATTTCATTTTCATTTTACAATTCATTGTTAATTTAATTTTCTATAGTGACTATCTTGAACTTCTTAATTAATTTGATCAATTTATTTGCATTTTGCATCAAGCCTTGGAATATTGTGATTATGCAAGAATATTGTGATTTCTTTAAGAAATCTTTTAGTAGAGTTTTATTCCTTCCACTATTCCCACTTGTCCCTGACTAAGATTTTATTGTGTAAAAAAAAATATTTTTGTGAGAATCCTTTGCAATTATTTTTTGGAGAAATTTATGTTTTTTCAAATCTGAAAGGGTAATAAATCAAGAAACTTAAATAAAAGAATTTTAATTCTTCTGCAAACTTAAAAATTAACATAAATATTACTTGTTTGAACTAACCAATGTCAAGTTGAAAGCTAAAGCAAGAAGCAGGAACAGGTTAAAGTTGACTTTTGGGGACTCCGAATACTCAAAGATGGAGAGAATTAGTCAAGACCTAATTGAAAAACTTTCTGTCAAGGGCCATTTAGACTATTATAACATCTTTTAATAGTCATACAATACAAGCAAGTGGGCCACAGGCAGAAAAGAAACATGTGCCCGTCCTGTGTAAGGGTCAGTTCACATAATTTCAAGGAACTTTCATGGCTAACAGGCCAGACCTTCCCTATCTCTCACCCACCCAATTAGTCAGTTTTTCTGGTAGCTAAATGTGCCTTCATGGTCCTAATTGCTGCAAATAACATGTTATTCTTGCCCCCAAACCCCACGTTAATATATGTTAGTAACATCATGTTAGTAATGATCTCAGAAAACAAACTTTAAATTGGCTATTTTGACAAGTTATTCTGAATGGCACTTTAACTTTGTCAAGAAAGCTGAATTTTACTTTATTTTCATATTACTTAAAATGCTTACTGATATTTTCCAATGTTTTGATATTTATTACAGGGCTCAGTTGTTTATATACTTAGTATATTTAATATTACTTAGGTTATAAACCAATTTTGATAGGTGATACTTATTGAGTAAAGGTAAGGATATGGGAAGACTCTCAGTAATATGATATAATTTCAGGAATTCCCAAAATTCCCAGAAATTCACATTTATAAACCCTAAAGATTAATAACCACTGGGCATTTGGAAACACTGAATTAATAGACTGTTCAGTTAGAGACGATCCTTCTAGCCTCCTTTGAAATGAAATACAGTCAAATTCCAAGCTTTGTCCAATGGGAGGTGACCTCAGGTGAAAGAGATATTTGTATGTCCACATTCATTGCAACACTATTTTCAATAGCCAATATTGGAAGCACCCTAATGGGAATGATAGTTGAAGGATAATGATGTAGTCTATATACTTGAAGGGAACTACTCCACTCTAAGAAAAAGATGAAATCTTATCATTTGTGAAAATTTGGGGGCACCTTGTGGGTATCCAATGCAGTCAGAGGAATAACAACAAATATCACATAATTTCAAATTTTTGTGCATGGTAAAGAAAGGAAAGAAATGAACAAGTAGAACAAAAGGCAAATGCTTATTAAGCTGTTGGAACAAATGTGATGGTTTCTGGAAAGAACAGAGTCATTGCAAGGTGGAAAAGGGAAACAAGACCTTGAAGTGAACAAATTTAGCACAAACTAAACATTGCTGTTGATTTAGACGGTCAAATACTTGAAACCTATAAATTGTCACAAACCAATAATACTTCAACATATAATTTAAGAATATATACAAAGAAAATGTCCAGAATAAAATTATCAAGAGACCATCTAAAAAGGAGTACAGGACAAACCAGCTGGGAACTATTCCAGTAAGAATTTAGGTGGTACTACTTTTGCATCAGTAAGGTGGTACTGGGCACTCCTCAAATTCCTTGCATAGAATTAGAGTGCAATAAAGTTCCCTGCTCACTTGGAGTTTATAGTGAATATGAAAAAGAGGTTGTCTGTAAATCCATAGGCATCATTTTGTCTCTCCTTTGATCAATCTTTTTGCAGATAGTGGAATATTGGTCAGATTGGGGGTTTGAATAATCTCAATTCCCTGCAAATTTTGAGAATGTGGGTTAGGCCCATGGGAAGTGGCCAATTTCTCTGCAAGGTGATTCAGCCCTTTGCAAATCCTGCAAAGCTAACAAAGGGTTGGAGACTCCCCCCAGGGTGACCATATCATGCGTGTGGCTCTCCAGAAACCTCCTCCCAGCACCTCCACTAAAGAAAACAAAAAAGATTTAGTTTCTTTACTCTCTCTGTTTTTGGTGCAATCTTCTAACATGGGAACACATGGCTGCCAGTTGAATTGGCATCCTGGGATAACCAAAGGCTTCTATCAAAGTTTGGTCTGGGGTAAACACAGAGAAAGCTTAAAAAAAGCAACCTGAATGGGAAACTGGTCTCAGACTGTAGTTTTAGTTTTTGTAGCCTTAAAAAAAAAGTGGAAAAAAATTCCAGTGTCCTGCTTAGCTGAAATCCTGACATATCTGCAAGAGTCAGCAAGAGGCAGTTTTCTGTTGAGTAATACCTGGTGATTATTGAAGACTTTGTCTGCCTGTCTGTCCATCCAGCTGCCTGGCCAACACATCCAGCTCTGCCAGTAACTGCAGGGCATTTGTGTTCATATACCTGTCAGATTCCATATTTCACCAGAAGCTTCATTAGGAAATAGAGGCTGAAGCCATCTTAGAGGTACTTTAAAAAGCTGAAAATAATGAAGGAGAAGTCAATGCAATTAACCAAGCCCTTAGCAACAGGACTTGAATCGAGGAGGAACTAATTGGGTGCCCCAGGCACCCACACATTTGTCTTTGCCACATCATCAGGCCACAATAAAGAATGTCTTCAAGCTGTGTATATCACTGGACAGGAGGGAGACAGGAGTTGCCTTAGAGAATTTGTTTTCCTCTTCTTAAAAAATGCTGAGACCTGCTTCTGTTGGGAAGATCTGTCATTGCTTAACCACTATTCATATTTCTCTCTTTCTAACAGAAGCAAGATTTTATGTAAAGATTCGTCATGTGTTGAGATAAAATAGCATATTTCCTTACTTGTTTTTGCAATGCTAGATGGCCAAAGAAATATCAGTGGCTATCCATTGAGGCATCTTGGAAGACTGTCCTTAACGCCCCCACCCCCCATTCTTCTTCTACCTAGAGCATGGATGTGATATTCCTGTAACCATTCTGACACCATCAGGTAATCCTGGAGGTGGAATACTTGAATTTAGGATGGAAAAGCAGAGAGAACAAAGGAAACTGTGTCGCAGATGATCCTGTAGCTTCCATATTACCATGGGAATCTCAACAGCTAGACTTCATGCTATATGTCTGTATGGCAGAAAAATAAAACCTGTATTTATTACCATAATTCATTCAGTGAGTCTAATTTGAACAAATATCATGTCCATTTCATTTTTATTTTCCCATTTCTATCTTTCCAAGAGCTCTTCAAGATATCATGTCATTGACTGAGGTGGTCATTTATCAAAAGACATTTCCTCTGTGGGCCACATGGCGGGATGAGAGGGTGAGTGAGCATGGTCTCCTGCTGAACTTTGAGTCTTTGTTAGAGCTTCTTTGCAATGAAGAAATTGTGTAAGCTGCAAGGGGCAGACAACCTACCTTGTTCATCTTGGTATCTCCCACAGTTCCTGACAATGCCTCCCCCTTAGGTATTCAGTGTCTAAGGCACAGCTAGATAAAAGCTAAGCCCTGGTTAGCCTGTTTAAGCAACTGCCTATATCCTGAAATCACCATATAAAGAGTTGTTGGGCTTTAAGCAGGGCTCACTGGAGAGCCTCCCTCTTCTCCAGCCACCTGCTTTTGGGCCCAGATCCCCATCTCACTCTCTGTACCTTTGAATATAACACAGAGGATGGTGGATGTAACTTCCTCTGAGTCTGACTCTGCTTCTCTACTTCCAGCTCAGCCAGGCCCTAGCATCCTCCAGCATGAGTGGACTTTCCCAGTCCGAGCATGTGTGAGTTAGGACAAGGACACCATTACATCTAACAGGTGAAGTCTGGCCTATCAATGGGCCTACAATAATGAGATCATCTCTGAAGATCATGGATTTTTCACAGACATGCTCTAGTAGGTCCCTTCAGGACACTTAAAAGTTTTATATATTTATTTATTTATAATGAAATTGTTGGTCTAATACCCCATCTGTTTGTCTCCAATTTTCTTGGGTCCTCTATATGCCTCTTCCTGCCAGGCAGGAAGTGGTCCATGCAGGCCTTCCGCTAGATGTTCTGACCCACTGCTGAGGACACTATCAGTTTGGAAGTCCAGGGACTGCAAGAGGATAGAGCGTCAGTTCCATCCTTCCTCTTTCAAGGCTCAGGAAGCATTGTTGTCTTGCAATAATGACAATTTTCCGGCCTGTAAAATGGTGCTAACCCCAGGACTTGGCAGTGCACAGAGTCCTTAGTTGTGTGCCTGGGTGTAGTGAGTGTGTGGTGGTATGATATCCCCAGAATTATTTATCATTATTGTGCTTATATATTTAAAAAACTACAACAAAGCACCCCACTCTCCCTGTACCTGCCCATTCCTTTTCCCTCCCCCCTCATGCTCTTCCCCTCAGGTAATCTTAGCTCTCTTGTATTGGTTTGTTTTGACTCTGTTTTGTCCATTCATCAATTTAAGTTCTGGATACTGCACATGTGGATGAAACCATCCATCAGGCATCTTTTCCCTTCACATTTACTTCACATTTATTTCTCTTTGCATTCCTGCTCATCACCTGCATTACTGATGCCAGCTTCGCCTGTTTATAATTGTCTTGGAATTTGGTGAACATAAAGCATATTGAAGGCAGTGCAATTGATAAAGAATTTCAGTTAATGGTGAGATGGTGGGGGATTTTAAACAGTATTTTATTTAAAAAGCTTATTTTTCTCAATCGTCTTTGTTAGTTCCCAATCTTCTCTTCTATAATACTTATTATGCTTTAGGTTATTTAAAAAAATAAGAGTGAAATGTCATTCCACATGCTTTATCCTGGCCTAGACTATTGCCCCAGGTCATCATTTTTCACTCATCAATCTGTTGAATCAGGCAGATTTTTCTCTTAAGAAGTTTACAGTCCAGGGTTAGGTTACCTGATTGTTTCCTTCTCAGGACATCCACTGCCCCCAATATGTCTGAAGTGCTGCTGGTGAGACAGACAGAAACATAAAGGCACATGTGGGAATAAACACTGGAGCTGTATTTAGACATTATTTGGGTGAAACTGGCCTTCCCAGCTCTCCAATTCCAACAGACCAAGCTGCAGAGACCAAATAGTGGTTAGGTATTGACACTCAGGCCCACTTACAGCCCAAATTAGACACAACAAATGAGAGAAGGAATTTTTCCAAAGACAAACCGTGCCATTCACCCCTCACCCCACACTGCACTTAGAAAACAGTCATGCCCACAGTTGTGGGGATAGAGCAGACTGTGCTCAACCACAGCAGGTGAGAAGCACACTTGCTAATGCAAGTGTGTTTGAGGATGGGGGTGGGCAAGGCTTTTGGCACTGGGGCCCCCACTCACCATTCCCCCATAGTCACTAGGAACAGCTGTCAACACAGAGGGTGGTGGGCCTGGAAGATCTTAATATTAATACAGTTGCTAGTAAAGGAGATAAACTTTGGGAGTAGGAGCTAGTGAATCCTGCCAAATTTGCAGTGGTCTGCAAAAGTTGAACAGGAACAGACCTAAAGGTGGCCTAAGACCCAAAGACAGAGTTTGTGGGGATGGTGCCTAGGGATGTGAGATGGTGCCTGATGGGGCAGGATGAGGATACAGAGAAGCATATTCTGCAGTTGAGAGCCTTCTCCCCCAGGGGGCGCTGTTTCTGCAACCCTGGTTGGTGGTTCCTAAAACCCACCGGCCTTTACTATGAAGACCTGGAGACAACGGCCCAGATAGACCAGATCTTCAGAAGTTGTCAAGAGATGCTATAAAAGCTCCTGATTTTCAAATGCTGGCTACAGATTTGATGCATTTTACAACAACGTGTACAAGGTTGAAGCCAGCCAGTCGGCTGGATCCAGCTCGGAGGGCAGCTTGTGAATTCCTGACTTTCATGTCACCTCTGAAGCTGGGGGTGCAGGGGGTGCGGGGAGAGGCCAGTGCATGCAGCCTCACGGTTCTGCCCGGCTCTCTGGACGACGGCATAAATCCAGCGTTGAAACTTCTTTACAGCGTGGAGAAAAGCGAGGCTCAAAAATAATCAAAGTCTGCACGCAGGCAAAAATCCTTCCAGGTAGAAACCTCAAAGAACAAACTTGACTTTTATTTTTTATGTGTGTTGTAATGTCCTAGAACCGGGGACGAATAGAATATCACAGGTGGGAAAACATTCAAGGCCTCTGCAGTCACTTTTGGCTGGCCAGGGCCCGGACAAGGGGGGTGGGTGGTAAGGGGCCAGATCATAGCTTAATAGGGAAGTCACTTGCCTTACACGCAGCCATCAGTGGTTTGATCCTTGGCATCCTAGAGGATCCCTAGAGCCTGCCTTAAGCGCCACCAGGTGTGGCTCAAAACATAGATGATAGATAGATAGATAGATAGATAGATAGATGATAGATAGATGACAGATTATTGATGATAGATAGATAGATGACAGATGATAGATAGATGATTGATAAATAGATGATAGAGATAGACAGATGACAGATGACAGATAGATGACAGATAGATGATTGATGACAGATAGATAGATGAGAGAGAGAGAGAGAGAGAGAGAGAGAGAGAGAGAGAGAGAGAGAGAGAGAGAGAGAGAGAGAGAGAGAGAGAGAGAGAGAGAGAGGAGAGGGCTCTAAGGTTGCTCCTCACCCTGAGACTGCAGGGTCTCATCCAGAGAAACATTTCTCCTCCCTACAATATGGTTTTAGGCGCTGGCATGGGGATGGTCCACAGACTTGCTCCAGGGTGTGGAGGGCAAGAGTGGAGAAAAGGTGCCCGGACCATCAGGACTGAGGGTGGCTGGCAGCTGTGATCCCATGGACCAAACCAGGACTGTGCAGAGGAGAGAGGAAGAACCTAAACTCAGGGCAAGATCGAGTCAAAACCACTGGCTGCTACCTGATTACAAATTCCAGGCACACGAACTAGTATAGTAGCACAGCCAGACAGGGCTGCCAGAAAGGTTGGGAACTTTCCTCCCCAGCAAACACAGGGTCCCCACCACAGACCCGCCCATCTGGGGCCCGGGAAGAATCAGGGGGCAGAAAAGAACAAACCCAAAAAACTAAAGGCAAGGGCCTGATACCAAGCCTCTAATAAAGCCCTGAAGGATAAGTCATGAGCGCCTCCAGCCCGCTGGGAGCCTCTCACCTACCTGCAAGGCTGCATTCCCTAAAGCTCAGACATCAGGCTGCATGGAAAGAGCTGGAGCTCGCAGAGCACTGTGGGTACTGCCATGCAAATGAGGCGCTCCGCCAAGCGTGTCCCACATTGCTTCAGAGGACCTGAATTTTTTATGGCTTGTATGTGCTTTTTGATGTTTTCATTGTCTCCTAGCATAACTGATATGCATTCCGACTCTGACAACTTAGAACTTGTCTCGCCTTTACGCCCCCTCTCTTCCTGCAGCAGATCCTCTTTACCTTAAAAACAAAACTGAACAAGGACAGCATGCAAAGGGGGTGGGGGAGAAACAAAGCCAAATAATCAAAACAGAACCTCCCCCAAAATGCACCGTAACAAACCAGGGTGACTTGAAGAAGTGAAATATTTTAAGTAACTCAAGCACAGATGCAACTAGGCAAGGAAAACATGTTGATTTGGCTTAAATTCCTTGGATGCAAAGAGCCTCAGCTTGCCTACCTCACTTAAAAGGGCAAGTTCTAAAATGGAGAGGAAGGGCAGTGAGGATAGGGATTTTGATTTTAATTTGAGAGTGGTCAGTTATGAGGATCTCTTCTCTGTTATGAAATACATCTTCCCATCTTCCCATCTGTTTGCTCTGGCTTAAATTAGGTGGGAAAGTTCATTCTAAAAAAATGAGGGTCACTTTGAGCCCTGCCCCCTTCTCACACACACTTTCACTCACCACTCCTACTTTCCAGACTCACACTCATTCACACAGAGACACCTACATACATTGTATCACACACACACAAACACACACACACACACACATACACACACACACCAAAGACTAAGATACATGTTTAAGGAAAATGTTTTCACTGCATAGCACTTTCTCTTTAAAGGATCCAAAACCTCATCACCCACTCTGAATACCTCATGGTCATTGGGTTTTGTGGTTTGACTGAGGGCAGGAATTGTTGAACAACTCTCAAATCCTTTCCAAGAAACTCTATCTAATATCCATCCCCTCCCCTTATCTACAATGGGTGACTAAGATTACTTGATAATGGATGGGATGGAGAGGCCTGTCTGAATATGGACTTAGGCTTTGCTATCATCCATGCTTCATTCTCACCAAAACAATGCCAAGAGAAAGCAGGGCCAGTCCTGACAGTGTGAACATAAAAGCCTATTATCTATAAAATTTCCAACAAACCTGACCTTGGGTATCCCATTCTCCTTATCCAAGGTCTTCCATTCATCACTCCAGTCTCCTTATCCTTCCTTTCTTCCCAGTCAGCCTCATTTTCTCCTGGATGCACCTTTCTTAGGCTTCTAGCTCTTGGACATCTGGTTTACCAATATAGGCCAGGCACTGTACTACCCAACTACCATTCAACCACATGTTGGAGAATATAAACTCACATGCTTTTTCTATCGCCCCTTTAGACTTCTTCCTTTTGTTCTCCACCTTGGATGGACTTGCCCCAGTCCTGGGAGGTACTGAGAAGTGCTGAGCCCTATTACAGAGGTTAGCACTCCTCAGATAGCCTCCCTTCCACCCAGACCCCAGCAATACCTGCACTCAGGGTTCTAAAAGTCTTTCTGAAAAAAGATGTCATCATCTTAAAATCTAAACCATCTCCAATCCTTTGCATCCAATTAATGGGTAGATAACAGCATTTATATTTCACAGATGACCCTGACATTATGAGTGAATAATATTTGCTCAGTCTCCAACCATCTCTGTCTAAAAACCAGAGATTCCCAATGACACACTGCTTTACAAGAGCCACTTCTCAGCCCTTTCCCATCCTCAAACCCTGTTCCCAGGTAGTTTCTGATCCCTTCACCACTACATTGTCAAGTAGCCATTAATAATAATGATATTTACAGATGCAAGTGGAGCAGCATAAATACTTGCCCTCCAATGGCAGTTCTGTTCTCTGTTCCAGACTCTTTTTAGAAGCAGAAAACAAATAGCATTGTTTTCATTGCATAAACCAGGAGTAGTGGGAAGGAAGGCAGTCAGGAACTTTAGAAAACTATATTAATCAATGGCAAATCTCTTTCCAGGGCATAATTCATCCAACCACCCTAAAGAATTTATGATCTTTCTAAATCCATCCAAATGAGTCTCCAAAACCATTGTAGGCTGTCAGAAACCAACTCCATAAAGCATATAAGTGTATTTAAGATAATACTTTTCACCCTTACCTATTGACCAAATGTGCCCCCGATAGAAATGTTGGCAGCCTCCCTCTTTTCCTCAAACTATTTTTATTGAATGGCTTAGGGTCAGAACAGAAGTGCAGTGGGCTCACATACAAGATTTAGGGTTCTTGGCTTTCATCTTCAGAGCCAGACTGCTCTTATTGTTGAACAGATAATACGAATGAAGGAGAGAACACAGTGACCTCACCTCATCCCTGGTTCCAGCATTTTTGAAGATGGAAATGTTGAAGCTACAGCGGCCTCTGAGAGGTTAACCCTCAGGGAGGGAGACAGATGCCCAATGGGCTCAGCTTCTGATCTAATAAAAAGGGATAGGATTTCTTTAGCAAAGTTTCGGGGGCTTCAGGATGGACACAAAAACAACCATTATTCCTCCCTTCACAGGCAAACTGTCCAAAGCCCCGCCCCTGCCCCCCTACACTGTACTCTCACATTGTTTGGATTTCAGGCCTTAAGGAAAATGTATTTCTTTTGACATATAATAATGTCTGCTGACATGCAACATCCCTGCTAGGGGGGTTCTTTTTTTTTTTTTTTGAAATGATGTAAGCTCTGTAACTGATACCAGTTGTCATCAAACATCATAAAGCTAATCATGCCTCAAGTCATCAATATTTATTGTCCCTGCTGAGGGAGAGACTGTTTTCAGTTTGGGGCAGATGGGTTTGATTTTTGAGTGGAATGGTTAAAGCAGCTGCACCTAGTATAAAATATCAGACTGCAAGATCAGCCGGCAGGGCACAATTGAGATGTTCTCACAGCTGAAGGAAGAGATAGGGCAGAAGAGCCAGGAGAGGCAGGATGGGAGAGAGGTAGGACAGGGCCAGGGAAGAGGGGAGGAGAAGAGGGGAAAGGGAGAGTGAGGAAGAGAGAAAAGAGGGGACTTGGGCCTGCTCATCTGACATGGAGCATTGCCTTCTGGATGCACCATCTTCTTGCTATTGGGGGACTGCAGACAATTTGCAGGTCCTGGGTGCGCAAGCTGCATCCTTCAACAAGTAGGAAAGTGAACATGGATAAAATAAGATGCAAATAGAGACTGAAAATATGCAGAAGGAAATTGACATTAATGTGAGGCAAAGAGAAAGACAGAAAGTGAGAAAAGAAAAACAAGAGTGAAATAAAAGAAAATAAAAACAGGATGGAAAGCCCTGTAGAGAGAGATGGTAAAAAAAGGGGAAGAGGAGAAAGTATACAAGAGATGCCAGTGTTGGTGCCAAAGCCGAGCTTCCCCTGGTTGAGGAGGTTGGGATGGCTAACTTTGGCCAGGTCAGTCATCACCAGTCTTGCCTGTGCTTGCTGTCCCTTGACAAATACTATCTTACTTGCAAGTTTCTGGAGGCTTCTAGAATCTTCTCTATCTTCAGAAAAGGCTGTGATGATCTCATTTACATGGGGCAGCAGAGACTGATAAAGCTATTAATAGCACATTTCTCATTGGCTAAACTGTCCCAGTCTAATTTAGGTCTAATTGAAAATTCAGAGACCTCTGTCAGTTTACAAGAAACAGGCTGTGAAGTTGGCCACCAGCTTAATCCCACAGGCAAGTCTTCTATGCTTCTGGAAACTTCTATCAGATCCAAACTTCTTTACTAGAGTAATCAAGTGTGACTAAACCTTGGAATTTAGTGGTTCAAGACTCACCCAGGTCACTACTGAGGACAGCAGTCTTGGCTAGAGAGAGAACCAGAGAGTGAGGCCTCCCAGTGCCAAAGGCAGAGCAGCTTTGTTCTTCGCCCTCAGGTTCGGTTGGCACCATGGCTTATCCCAGAGCTGAGAAGGAGGAGGACTGGAAGGGACCTGCTGCTGTGTGATGCCCCTGAATGCCTGACTATGCCCATGCTGGCTTTTGTACTGATGTCAAAGTCCCAGGGAAGAAAAAAGAAGGAAGGAAAAACCTTCACAAAGAGTTTCCCAAAAAAAAATCCTGTATAAAAAGAAATAGGCCAAACCTCAAAGCTGCCCAACAAACTCATGCTAAAGACGAAGCCCGCTGCTGGCCTCTGTGCTTATGTAACCTGGCTAGTGCAGGCGGCTCTGGATGAATGTGGAGGGACACAGACACAGAGGAGCCCTCGCTGGCCCCAGAGCTTATCAGAGCCACCTGAGAAGCCAAACCATGCCCCTTCCCCTTCAGTCTTTTTCCCTTCTTGGGAAGAAGAGGCCAAGGGTCTCGAGAAGGAGCAGTGTCCCTGTGCCCACCTCGGGCATCGTGTCCCCCCCCCCCTATCTTTTTCCTTGTCTTTTCAGGCCGTCTTCATTGCAGAATGTTTCCAATTGGGGTTGAACAAGTGTGAGGACCTGAGTATCACCACGTCTGTCTTGGTTGTCCTGTATCCTGTGTCTGATTTTTCTTAATTTTGTGTATCAACATCTTGGTCATTATATTTAAGTTTACATCTTTTTTTTTTGGGGGGGGTCACACCTAGCAGTGCTCAGGGGTTTCTCCTGGCTCTACACTCAGAAATCGCTCCTGGCAGGCTCGGGGGACCATATGGGATGCCGGGTTTTGAATCACCGTCCTTCTGTATGCAAATGCCTTGCCTCCGTGCCATCTCTCCAGCCTCAAGTTCACATCTTTCTAATTATCAATGAGGTCAAATATAAATGAGAAGGTTGGTTAGATTCCCTTTCCTGAAACTGTGCTTTGTTATTGGACTGTCTTTCTCTTGCTCAGTTGCTGTCTCCAGTAGTCTATTTCTTGGTTGGTTTCACAGTGTCTATTATCTCCTCCCCATTCTCACCAGTCAGTGAATTGTATAGTTCTTTCTAGCTACCATATTTGAATAGATAATTTTGCTCTTGATGGAGTCAGGTTTGATGAATTTTGCCAGGTGCTGTTGATATTTTATTGAAGAAACCCTTGCCACAGAAAATTCTAAATATATTCTTGTACGCATTCTTCTATTAAGTATGTAGCCTTTCTCTGCCACATTTTTTGCCTTTTTCTGAATTTATTTGTGAAGGTGGTTTGAATCAGAATCACATTTGGATCTATCTTCACCAGTGCACCAGTTATCCGAACAGAATCTGTTAGGTGGATTTTGTTTTCTACCTCTGAGTTCTGATGCCTTTTTATCATGTGATGTTTCTCTTTCTTCTTTCATTGTCTGTTCCCCACATTCTCTATTGCTGCTTCTTTGTAATGTTTTGTTCACTTATAGGATAAAGATTTTTTTCTTTGTACTTGTTTTATTTTAAATAAGCTATATGCACTGTTTTCTTTTTCTGAATTTTAGAGTCAGATCTAAAAAAGGGTAGATTTTTTAAAATATATTTTTATTTTAACACTATGGTTACAAGATTGTTTATAATATAGGTTTTTTCCCACAGATAAAGTTGTTCATGATTAAGTTACAGTCATACAATGTACAATAATCTTCACCAGTGTGCATTTCTCACCACAATGTCAACAGTTTCCCTCTCACTTTCCCTGATGCCCTTGCCTTGCCATACCCTCTCCTACCTGTCTCGGGGGCAGACATTTTACTTCTCTCTTTTTTCCTCTCTCTCTCTCTCTCTCTCTCTCTCTCTCTCTCTCTCTCTCTCTCTCTTTCTCTCTCTCTCTCTTCCTCCCTCCCCCAAAAAGGGAGATTTTGTTGGAACAAATTAAAAAGATGAGAGTGGGGAGAACTGAAATATAAGTCATACTATTCTTGAACACATTTTTGTCCTATTTCAGTTTATTTTAATTTTTTCCTGCAAAGACCTGTGTATTGTTAGACAAGTAGTTTAATACTCCTGGTTTAGGGAGGCATATGCTGTGCCTTAAAAGTTGTGGTGGTGGGTCCATTTCATTTTCTAGTTATCATGGGTAGATGTTTGAAATATTTTGACTTATCACCAAATGACTTTAAAAAATTTTGGATGTCTACTTTATTGACACAAAGGTTTATAAACAATATGTCACACTCACTGTAATTGTAATGAGTTTTGACAGGTGGTAACACCCTATAAACATCACCACAATAAAAAAGTATAGAACATTTCAATCATCTCTAAAAGTTCCACCTTGTACCTTTACAATCACTGCTTAGCCCTCCATTCCCATTAGTCAGTGCTAATTTACATTTTATTGATGAAAATTAAAATTTACTTTTCTAAAATTATTTTCATGTTTTCTTTGTTAGTATATAAAAATATCATTGTGGAAAGTGGAAAGAGAAAGCAGAGATAAACAGATGGGACTATATTAAGCTGAGAAGTTTCTGCACCTCAAAGGAGATAGTGCCCAGAATACAAAAGCCACCCACTGAGTGGGAGAAATTATTCACCCAATACCCATCAGATAAAGGACTAATATCCAAAATATATAAGGTACTAACAGAACTTTACAAGAAAAAACATCTAATCCCATCAAAAAATGGGGAGAAGAAATGAACAGACACTTTGTAAAAGAAGAAATGCAAATGGCCAAAAGGCACATGAAAAGATGCTTCACATCACTAATTGTCAGGGAGATGCAAATCAAAACAACTATGAGGTACCATCTCACACCACTGAGATTGGCACACATCACAAAGAAGGAAAACAAGCAGTGCTAGCAGGGATGTGGAGAGAAAGGAACTCTTTTTCACTGCTGATGGGAATGCCATCTAGTCCAGCCTTTATGGAAAGTGATATGGAGATTCCTCCAAAAACTGGAAATCGAGCTCCCATATGATCCAGCTATACCACTCCTAGAGATATAACCAAGGAACACAAAAATAAATTACAAAAATCCCTTCCTCATACCTATTTTCATTGCAGTGCTATTTACAATAGCCAGACTCTGGAAACAACCAAGATGCCCTTCAACAGATGAATGACTAAAGAAACTATGGTACACAATGGGATATTATGCAGCCGTCAGGAGAGATGAAGTCATGAAATTTTCCTATACATGGATGCACATGAAATCTATTATGCTGAGTGAAATAAGTCAGAGAGAGAGAGATGCAGAATAGTCTCACTCATCTATGGGTTTTAAGAAAAATGAAAGACATTTTTGCAATAATTCTCAGAGACAAAAGAGATGAGTACTGGAAGGTGCAGCTCATGACATGAAGCTCACCACAAAGAGTGATGGGTGCTATTAGAGAAATAACTACATTGAGAACTATCCTAACAATGTGAATGAATGAGGCAAGTAGAAAGCCTGTCTCAAGTACAGGTGTGGGTGGGGTGGGGAGGAGGGAGATTTGGGACATTGGTGTTGGGAATGTTGTACTGGTGAAGGGGTTGCTCTTTACATGACTGAAATCATACAACTACAATCATACTTGTAATCACGGTGTTTAAATAAAGATAATAAAAAAAGAAAATATCATTGGTTTTGGGATATTGACCCATCTCACGCAATATTATTAAATTAGTAGATTGGTTGTTTTTGCATATTTATAGGTTCTCAGGATTTTCTAAATTGATATAAAAACAATTCTTCAAATGAATTTTTCTAATTGTCTTTTTTTTTTTTTTTTTTGGGTCACACCCGGCAGTGCTCCAGGGGTTACTCCTGGTTCCACGCTCAGAAATCGCTCTTGGCAGGCTCGGGGGACCATATGGGATGCCAAGATTTGAACTAATGACCTTCTGCATGAAAGGCAAATGTCTTACCTCCATGCTATTTCTCCGGGCCCTAATTGTAAGTCTTTAATTGAAAAACATTTTTTATTATTGAACAGAAAATAAAAACATATATTAGCTTGGGAGAGTGATTTTTCTATTGCTAATTTGTTGAATCATTACTGTGAATGAGCAAGAGTGCTATCAACTTTTTTTTCTGTGTGTTGATTCATAGAATCATAAGTGATTTTTACTTTATTAGTAAGGTGAATCTAATTTATTGATTTTTTGAATGTTCATGTAGCTATGTATTCTTGATTTAAACCCTACTTGGTCTAACATATTATCTTAGACATTAATACTGGCTTACATTTGCTGAAACTTTCCTGATGGTGTTCACATTATTTTGGTTTAAGGCCATACCCAACCATGCATAGGGGCTACTCCTGAACATGACATTGAACTTGCTTCTGCTAGTGCTTGGGGTACCAAGCTGTGCCAGAGCAAGGACCGGAGTCTCCAACATTCAAAACATGCACTCAGTCAATTGCTTTATCTGTATTTTATAGAGGATAATGTCAATATTAATAGTCTTTTATATTGGTTGCCATTTTATTTATCTAAAATAATCTTACCTTGACCTTCTCTTTGAATCTTCTGTTTCAACTGCTGGTGTCTCACATAGTTCTGCTGAGAAGTCTGCAGTCCATATTCAGTTTGGTTCTTTGCACTCACATGTTCTCCAGGTGGTTGCCTTTGCCCTTCCTGGTGCTGTTGAGCTCACAGAGGTGGGTCTGGTGCTCATACATAAACTTACTGGGAGGTTGTCCTCTGGTGGTGGTGCTCACATGCTTATTTGCAGTGATCCTCAGGAACCCCCCCCTCCATCTTCATTTTGATGCTCACATGCACATGGGTATGAGCTGGAGCTCACACACACACAGTCTATAGTAGCACTAGGATTTCAGAACAGTAGTGTAACCAGGACCACTCTCAGCTCATATAGGCAGTACTGGGGGGGGCTTAAATCTGGGGGGTGTAACCTGAAGTACACCCCTTTTTTTAAACCACTGCATCATCTCTTGAGCTAAAATTTTTGTGTACAAAATGCAGATATATAAAAGAAGACAGTTCTTATTGTTTACTGTTTAAAAAGGTTGACACTATATCCATGGTAGTAAAATGTCACAATGGGAGGAAGTGTATTTAAATAAAAGAAGAGTGTTTTATTTTTTACTTTTTGTTTTCTTGTGTCACACCCAGCTGTGCTCAGGGTTCACTCCTGGCTGCATCTTAGGCTCATTCCTGGCTCTGTGTTCCAAGATCACTCCTGGCTGGCTCAGGAATCATATTAGGTGTTGGGGATTATACCCAGGTCAGTTGCATGCAAAGCAAACACCCTACCCTGTGAACTATCATTCTGACACCAAGAGTATCTGAAAGACTCCTGAGGGTTGGGACACTGAGGATAAAGGGGGAATGCATAATAAGTTACAGACCTTTGAATACTTTAAATTTTTTTATCTCTATCATTAATTCTTATCAATTTGACTATCATATGCCTTGGGATGGCTTTCCTTGTGGCGGGCTTGCCTGCAAATCATTACATTCTTGGATTTCTGTGTGTATTGATTATTTGGGGACATTGTGTTTTCAAATTGTTTTGATGTCTTTTTCACTTCTAGACTCCCCTTTTCCATAACTTAAATTTTGCAAGGGTCACACCACTTAATATTGTTTCACAAATTAAGAGCATAATTTATAGCCAACACAACCTATGCTTATTTTTACTAGACTTTCCTTTTTGTTTTTCATTTTGTCTAATTCCTACTGGGATATTGTCAAGTTCATGGATTGATTTTTTTTCTTTTCTGGCTTGGGGGAGATTCTCTCAGAGGTGATGGTGGGGCAGGCCATACCTGGTGGTCCTTGGGAGACCATGCAGGCCTGGGATCAAACTGGGATTGGGTTGTTTGGGATTCCCCTTTTCCTTTTGCTGTATTCCAGAATGTTCCTTCAGGCTGAAGGTCATGAATTTTAAGGCTTACCTCATTTGTTTGTCTGTTTTTCAGAGCTCACAGCCGTTGCTCACAGTTGTTGCTTGTTTTTCACTAACTGAAAACAGCTGTTTTGTATATTATATTCAGTTTTCTAGTTGTTTGTGCTAGGGTGGCAAGTGCTGTCCCAGTTCCTTCAACGTGACCCTAAGCAGAAATCAGAGGTGGCTAGTTTTTCCATGGAGGTATCTAAATCATTCCTGTATTTGATCATCTTGTCAAATTATTCTAATCAGACTCTATTGGAGTCACTATGAAAATGACTATGACTACAATAAAGAATAAGGATAGTTTTCTTTTTAAAAATTCTTTCCTGGGCCCGGAGAGATAGCACAGTGGGCGTTTGCCTTGCAGGCAGCTGATCCAGGACCAAAGGTGGTTGGTTCGAATCCCGGTGTCCCATATGGTCCCCCATGCCTGCCAGGAGCTCTTTCTGGGCAGACAGCCAGGAGTAACCCCTGAGCACTGCCGGGTGTGGCCCAAAAACCAAAAAAAAAAAAATTCTTTCCTCCCTCCTTCCCTCTCTTCTTCCCTCCCTCCCTTCCTTCCTTCCTTCTTCTCTCCTCCCTTCCTCCCTTTTTCCTCCCTCCCTCCCTCCCTCCCTTCCTTCCTTCCTCCCTCCCTCCCTCCCTCCCTCCCTCCCTCCCTTCCTTCCTTCCTTCCTTCCTTCCTTCCTTCCTTCCTTCCTTCCTTCCTTCCTTCCTTCCTTCCTTCCTTCCTTCTTTCCTTCCTTCCTTCCTCCTTCCTTCTTTCCTTCCTTCTTCCTTCCTTCTTTTGCAACTCTTGGGTTGAATCCAAACTGAGGGTTACCACATTCAAAGCATGTACTCCAGGCCTTTGATCCATCTCCCCAACTCCTTTTTTTTTCTTTTATGTTTACTATAGACAGATTACTCTAGTCTAAACGGTTTAGTAAAATGGAGGAATGCGTCTTTGTCTGGTAAGCAATCTTAAAGAAATAAATCTGATTGTTTTGTAACAAGTTTAGCTTTTGTTTTCATTTTTTGCTATTGAGCATTTATCAATTTAAGGAGGGCTTTTCAAAAGTGCCCTTTCTTCTGAGTTAAAAAAATCATAATATAGGGCCCGGAGAGATAGCACAGCGGCATTTGCCTGCAAGCAGCCGATCCAGGACCAAAGGTGGTTTGTTCGAATCCCGGTGTCCCATATGGTCCCCCGTGCCTGCCAGGAGCTATTTCTGAGCAGACAGCCAGGAGTAACCCCTGAGCACCGCCGGGTGTGACCCCCCAAAAATACAAAAAAAAATCATAAATTTACAAAAAATATTTTTCTGTAGCTACTAAGATAGCAGTGTAATTTTCTCTTTAGTTTATTAGTATGGTGAATTACATTGTTAAAATTTCTGAGGTGAAGCTACCTTTGCATTCTGAAATATATTCTGTTTCTCTTGATTTCTTATAGCTACATTATTGAAGTTGGTTAGCAGATTTTTTTTTCTAGATCATACTCTTTCCTAATTGTTCAATGGTAGCACATTGTGTCTATCAAATATTGTTTTTCCATATTTTTGAAACAACATGTATAAATTAGGGATTATCTCTTACTTGGTAATTTACAGAACTTCTAAAACTGTTTGATACTGGAGCTTAGCATGAAAGCCATTAGATTTTCACATCTATCATTCTGTTCATTGTAAACATTCAATAATTTTTACTTTTTTATTTTATATCCCAACTTTGTGGTATTTTAAATAATTTTCTGACAACTTTTACACTTCCCTAAACTTTCTAAGCTTTTGATAAACAAATCTACAGAGAATTCTTTAATTATTTTCAAATCTATTTTTGTTGTCACTGTAGCTTTTTATCTGCCTTCACTAAACATTTATTTATATCTTCTTATGTTTTCTTAAAAGATTAAGTTTTCATAAGCAATCCTTATGTGATAGAACTAACAGTTAAGTATCTTGACTGAGGTGGCAGAGACATGAATTTGTCATGCAACAAAATTGTATAGCACTAGATTTATGCACACATTTATTCACACACAATATTTGCACACACACCTGCAAATGTAATTGTGCGTGAGTATTGGTAAAGGTTGTTATACAGTATATGACTATAACTCAGTCATGAACAACTTTGTGGGGAAAATACTGTAGTATGAACAACCTTTAATCATGATGTTTAAATAAAATAAAATAAATAAGTAGAAGTTTAAAAAATGTATGTGAGTAAAGGGGGGAAATTCTAAATAAAACCATTGCATTACATCAATGTCTTTATCCTTGTTGTATTCCTGACTTGTCTGCAAAATGTCACTTTTGGAGAAAACAAAATACATTGGGCTGGCTCTGTGTTTGGTTCTATGGTTTCACTGGAATTTGCAGTTTTTTCAACCTTCATTTCAAGTGAAAATTCAATTTTTATCAGAAATTTGTTTCTTTTTTTTTAATCTTTTCAAAATAGTAGTGGCTCTTACTATTTGTTTTTTGGGGGGTAAAAATTGCTCTAAAGCTATGCTCAAGAGGCTTAGGGATCCCTCCTGATGATTCTCTGTCATCAGGAGGTTGTGGGCTCAATACAAGGGCCTGAGGACACAAGTGCTGCTGGGAATTTTCTGGGCTGCCTCAGTAGTCAACATTGTCCTAGACATGCCATAAGCTGTCTTCAGCCCTTAGCCATGATTTTATTTTCTTATATTTTATTTTATTTATTTTCTATATTATATTTCCTATATTTTCTCTATATTTTTATTACTTATTTTTATCTTGCTATTTTGAGTTTTTGGGGGATTTTTTGTCATTTATAGTGGATAGCTTAGATATTTAAGCTTAGATGATTTCTTCTATTTATCTATTATAAGAAGAGGGAGTTGAACCATATCCAGAGGTGCTCAGGGGTAACTCCTGACTCTGTGCTCAAGGAACACTCCTGCCAGGCCTCAGAGGATTAGGGATGCAACCAGGTTTAGTCACCTGTGAAGCAAACATCCTACCTGCTGTACTAAACTTCAGTCCCCAAGTTAGATTTTTTTTGACAATGTATTCAAAGCCATAATGTTGCAACATTTTTAGAGTTTACATTTACCTTAAATTTTCTGTTTGCCAGAATGTCCTTTGAGTTCTTAGAGTAAATAAACAACACATAAAAATGTAATTTGAGGAATATGATTTAATATTGCTCTTTTATTTTCCCAACAGGGTCAGAAAACATTGTTTGCTTTATAACTGATTGAGGACAATTTGATGGCATAATCTATGCCAATTTCTGTGCATATTTTGTTCTATAGCTAGGCAGAGTACTTCCAAAAATGTCTACTCTGTATTAAAGGCTACTCATTTAAGCTTATTTATTTTCATATTCTTAGGGTTTGAATTTTGCTTGTGTGTTTATTTTTTATCCCCTAGCCAATCTGGAATCTCTATTAAAACCAGGACATATAACCTATTCACAATGACTGTTGGAATCAGGCAGATTCCAGTCACATTATATGTTTTTATTTATGAGCCAGTCTTAGGTCAAGTTTTCTAGAAGCAGAAGCCAACACTGCTGGGATGGTGGTGGGGTGCTCCTGGTAGACAGAATGGGGAAAGAGACCAGGGCACCGTAAGCTGAAGATTAGCTTTCTTTGCCACCTGGAGCCCACCTGCTGGCCATGGGAGCTCCAAAGGGGTTTTATTCAAGAAGAAAGGAGAGACTGTAAAATAAATCCCCAATTTTTATATTTTTGCCTCTAGGTAAAGGGTCTGAGGAGGTTGCTGCAAAGAATTAATAAATCAAGCTAGTCAGGAGAGAATCATGGAGTCTTTTTGGCTTCTCGCCTCATGTTCATTTTGCATGACAAGTCAGACGGTCCTCTATTCTCCCAGTACTAATTCAATTCAGTGGGGAAGGGTCCAGTGAGATCCAGGTGGACTTTTACATATCAAAGGGATACATGAAAAGGAAAGAGAAAGATGGGGGACCGCCTTTGTTTTGGATAAAGGCAGGGTGTGACTTAACAAATTGTATCTCTCAAAAGAAGGGGAGAGATCGCTTCTCTCCCTTTTGGCTAAGATCAAGTGTAAAAGAAGGGGAGAGACCAGTGCTCCATCCAGGCAAGGAGAGAGGGAAAGAGCAAACCTCAAAGGTTCTCTCACACCAAGTCAGATCTTCTTTTTGTGGACATTCTTCAGTCCTGGAGATCCAACTACCTATAGAGACCAACCTTAAGGTCCCCTCTGCCTCCACTCCATACTTTCTTGGCAGGTGGCCTGCATCCCTGCCTCCCCCACGTAGTAGGGTAATAGTGACCCTCATTAGACCCTAATTTTCTCTTTCCATGCACCCTCCCCTACCAGGCCCTCTTCTGGTGACTCAGAGTTCATTCCTCTGGCTTTAGGGGATATCAGAAGTCAGGCTGGGGGATGCCAGCAGAGTCTGAGAAGTGGCACCTATTTTTTCCTTTACAATTTAGCACTTTTATTTTGAAATTTTTTCTACTTTTAGTTTTTTTATTTTTAAAAAAAGTATTTATTTAAACACTGTGGTTTACAAAGTTGTTCATAATACAATTGTGTTTTTTTTCTTTCACAGTTACAAAGTTGTTCATGATTGGGTTTCAGTCATATAATGTACAATAGTTTTCACCAGTGCACATTTTCTGCCACCCATGTCCCCACTGTCCCACCTGCTCTCTCCCCTTTCTGCCTCTATAGCAGATGTTTTTCTTCTCTCTTTTTCTCTCTTTTGTCTCTCTCTCCCTCTCTCTTGTGGTTTACAATATTGTTACTGAAGGGGTATTATGTGTATCATTTTATCTCCTTTCAGCACCCAGTTTTGTCCAGAGGGAAGCACCCATTTTAATGAGACAGCTTTATTGAAGTTTTTATGAAGGACTGGGGGTATCTTACAGAGTAGTCCTGCATGGCCTCCTTTGAGATATCTAAGAGATCTCTAGATCTAGAGGGAAGGTGATGGCCTGGAGTTCAGTCACTTTCCTGACTCAGAACCTACAGAATTAGCCTGTGACCAGCCTTATTGGCTTTGCCTTTCTCCCTCTATTTGATTGCCAAGGTAAAACAAATTAAGGCAGGTCCTAACAATTCTGTGATCCCTTCCCAGCAGGCAGGCTATGAGGGCATGACTTCTTGGTGTTCGTGTGTGTTTATGTGTGTGTGTGTGTGTGTGTGTGTGTGTGTGTGTGTGTGTGTGTCCTGCCCCAGTACAATTTTGTCTTCTACCTGGGAGCCAGGGCTGGGCTTTATGTTACAAACTTTCTTCATTTCCCAAGTACTCTGGGACAACTGTTCTCAGAGTGTATCATTGCTGTGTGGATGATAGCTTTGATGAGAGTTGAGCAGGCAGTTTGAAAACATATATAACCTGAGGGGAAGTCAGCCCCTGTGTTCAGATGAAGGTGGATTAAGGCTGGTTGGTACTGCCAGTTGCAGGGCCCATGGGGGCATGTGTAGTGGGCATATAGTGACCTGAGTGACCATGTGTCTGGGCAATGGGCCCCCAGTGTGGTTTAAGAAACTTTGCTGATGTGATTCTGAGATGCAGGCATCCAAAGTAGTTATCCTGGATGATCTGGGAGCGTGCTCTCCAATCAGGAATCCCTGAAAGTAGAAAGAAATCTGTGCTGACAGAGAAGGGTCAGAGAGATGCTTGTTGCTAGTTTTGAGAATGAAGCAAGAGAGTCACAAGGCTGAGGTTGTCTGGATACTCCAGAATTGCCCAGCCACCTGCATGCAGCCCATCCCATCCTGTCCTCTGCTCAGAAACAAAAGTGCACCTTTGGCTGCCATTGAATTATGGCTGGTTTGTGGTAACAGCCTCAGACATGGTAAGTTAGAGAAGGCCAACTCCAACTTTCATTTTTCTTGCCCTGATACTTTGGGGCAAGCCCCTTGGATTTCTGAACCTCCATGCTTTCGTCTGTAAGACAGGGACACAGTAATTTTTAATAACTCGATAAAACACCATCCTGGGCCAGCACACCTATGTGCTCTTGTCCCCCCCCCCCACTTCTGCACAGTCTTGTACTTAGCTGATGTCTGGGGACTGAGACATCTCTCTTGGAGCCCACTAGGGCAGTAGAAAGTCCTCCAGCAAGAGCACTACTCAACCCTAGCTGTTCATCAGATTGCCTGGAGCCTAAATCTCCAAAGTACTAGACTCCTCTGGAAAGCATGAGAGAATTCTCACAAGACTCTAAAAATAACCAGCTTTGCCTTTGAAAGACAAAGGGTATGAATGTAATTCTGATAACAGGGTCATCTGGGAAGGGCATTTCATCTTCTTGGATCTGATGTTTCTCATGTAGAACCTGAATGTGTTGAATGGTTGATCCCTAAGGCTCCTTCTAGCACAAAAGTCTTCAGTGTAGGGGCCGGCGAGGTGGCGCTAGAGGTAAGGTGTCTGCCTTGCAAGCGCTAGCCAAGGAAAGGACCACGGTTCGATCCCCCGGCGTCCCATATGGTCCCCCCAAGCCAGGGGCAATTTCTGAGCGTATAGCCAGGAGTGACCCCTGAGCATCTAACGGGTGTGGCCCGAAAAACCAAAAAAAAAAAAAAAAAAAAAAAAAAAAAAAAAAAAAACAAAAGTCTTCAGTGTCATCCTGTATCTTCCTTACATTTTTCAGAAGACACCTTTGGATTGTCACCCCATCCCATGGCCATTGTGACAAGAGTTTCTTTTTTCAGTATATGCTGTCATGGAGATGGGACTCTGAAATAGATAAATGCAAACTAAGCCAGATTGTGACAGAGCCTAGAATTGGTTTCAACATTCATCAATAAAAATTGAGTTTTTGGAGCAATTGAATAAAAATCATTGCCCCCAGTATTCAAAGGAACCTCCAGAGAAGGAGGCCAGAGGCTGGAAAATGAATGTTACTGTAGCAGGCTCTGGGGCTAGGGGTAGAGGACCCAGAGCACACCTTTTCTATTATCAACAAATTCAAAAGCCAACTTGCACTTCCTGCCTCTTTAGAATGTCATGAGATGCCCTGTTTGGGACTTATTTCATACACAGTTGAGCACCACATGGGAGCAGATGGTTCTCCAGCTTCCTTCTTGAGGATGGACTCTCAAAGGGCCATGCCATCATGTTAAGAGAAAGATGAAGTCCAGAGAACAGAAGGCACTGGCTTAACTCCATCCTCTCTTCCCTGAATAGAAGAATCATTCATTCCCATCTTCCCACTGGGGCAGTCAAGACAGACTGAGATGCTGCAGTAACATACAACCCCCAGACACTTAAAGGTGCCTCTTGTTCTATGTTGAAGGCTGCAGGTTACCCTGATGGGACCCAGGTTCATGGGGCAACTATTATTCAGATATTATGTGTCACCCTGCCAGAGGGGACAGGAGAATTTCAGAGGACTTAGCGCTCCAGCCACTTCTGCCACACTCATTGGCAGGAACAAATCACAAGAATCACAAATCACACTTTCAGCTGTTCCCTGGTGGAGACAGAAAATAAGTGCCTGCCCATCTTGTAGGGGGATAGCAGGAAATTGAAAGAGTTGCAAGCAAGCGACATGGCTGCCATCACATCCATCCTCAGGTGTTTACACCCATGCCTGCAACCCTCTCTGCAAATCCTCTCCTCCTGCCACTGTTCTTGAACATTCTCTCTGACCAGAACTTTAGCAAGCCTTCAAAGGCTCCCTCCCACCGTGGCCTATATTCCTCTTCTCTGTCCTTCTGACAGCCAGCCCTGGGCATACATGCTGAGTCACATGTGCACAGATGAAGCCTGCTGCGTCTAAGAAAATGTGGTATTTTATTTAATGCATCAACATGAGCAGTCTTTAAAAATAATATTATGCCCCTCTATAGCCCCCTGTGACCATAACTATTGCATCTCCCATTGATGGGGCACGGAGAGGTGAAGAAACTTCTCCCAAAACACAGAGCTACTGAGGGCAGTGCAGGGGCTGGACCTATGGTGTTTAAGGGAGATGGAGCAGGTGTCAGGTATTAAAGCCTATATCTGCTGCTGCTGCTGCTGCTGGTGGTGGTGGTGGTCGTCCAGTAGGAGCGTCACACATGATGGAGGAACCCCACCCCTAGTGTTCACTCAGCAGGCTTCCTAAGGACCCTACCAGGTGATACTTTGTACCTGGTTTTCTTTTCTGTCAAAATGTACCTGTCCTGTGTCCCAGCCCCATCCCTCAGGCTCTTGGCCTCCTCACATCCCTTAGCTTCCAGGATTGCTGGAAGATGCCAGAGATCATTAGTTCTCCCTTGACAGTTTGGTCCCAGGCTGGTTCTGCAGCAGGAAGTCAAGGCACACAGGCAGTAGAGAGATTCAGGCAGGTGTGAGGGTATACACACATGCACACCACATACACTTACATGTATGCACACATATGACATGCACGCACATGTACACACATGAATGCATATCACACATGCAATGAACACACACACACACAATCTAGAACCCAGCATCAGCACCAGGAGGGCTGAGAAAGTTGCCAGTTCCACCAGCCCAGCGCCTCGCGAGGGAGGGTGGGTGGCTCTTAAGTCTGGAACTTTGGGAGGCCTTTGGCTGGGGCACCTGATGGGTGCCAGCTCAGATAGAATCTTTCTCTGGAGATGGTCACTCAAAGGCAGAAGCTAAGGGTCAGCGCCCACGGGGTCCACGGCGGCCCCTCCTTTCTGACCCAGTGCAGAGCTCTCCCAAGATTTCCGAAAAGTCTTACACATTCAGACATTCCGGATAGAAAACCCCTGAGTTTGCAAAGGCTGTTCAAAGCCTGAGTTTGCCCCTTTCCAGAGCAGGGAAGGGTTGGAGCTGCGGACCCCAGAGCGCTCTGCATTGATTGGAAGGTGCCACCAGATGGCAGCATTTCTGAAGGTTCCGGATCGGCGGGGTCTGCTTTGGGGGTGTAGGGTATTGTGGTGGGGGATGATTAAGAGTTATGAGCTGCAGTGCTCCGGGTTCAACAAAATCCGTGCTAAATCAAGATCTCTTCTAACCACTGGCCACTCTGGATGTTGGCCTGGACAGACTTGCTCCGAAATACAAATACTGTGGGACTCAGTGGGCTTGAAATAATCCACCCCTGGTGATTTCACTCCAGCGCTCTGGGCTTTACTAGCTAAGTGGGGCACCAATGCCCCACTCAGCTAGCCAGAGCTGCTCCCAGCCTGGCTGCCTGCATCACCACTTGGTGAGAAATATTGACCAGGTTATGCTGTTTCAGCCCCTATCTGGCCTGTATTTTTTTTGTTTTGTTTTGTTTTTGTTTTTGGGTCACACCCGGCAGTGCTCAGGGGTTATTCCTGGCTCCAGGCTCAGAAATTGCTCCTGGCAGGCACGGGGGACCATATGGGGCGCCGGGATTCGAACCAATGACCTCCTGCATGAAAGGCAAACGCCTTACCTCCATGCTATCTCTCCGGCCCCCTCTGGCCTGTATTTTATTAGCCACATTCATTCATTCATTCACATTTCAATTTCTCTTCTGCAGCATCTGCTGTGAATCAGATGTTTTGTCCAAGGGAGTTTCCACATGCAGTGGTTGTATCCTGGGCTTCCTCCTCTTTCTCCACACAGCTTCCAGCCCCAATTCTCTTTTTAGGAGTTTCCACCTCTCTGAGTCCATTTCGGAGATCAAAGTTGGGCGCCTGGACCAGGGAAGGAGCTCAGGCCAGACCCTCCACCTGCTTAGCTGTCGACTCCCGGCCTCTCCCTGATCATATCTGAAAACTTTTCCCAAGTGGCAACAAACATGCCCAGGAAAAACAAAACAGTGTTTGATGAGTTAAGTATAAATATATCAAAACCATATGGATTAAACTTCCCCTGAAATATACTCAGGAGGGATCACTAAGACCTGAGCTTGGGGGACAGGACAAGCTGTGGGTGGAAGGGCAAAGCCTGGGGTCTACTCGACTCTTCCTCTGTATGCCTTAGCAGTAAAGCCATTCATTCCATGGGGTGCTTCCTCCAGAGCCCCACATCTCCTAACTCAATGTTTAACCAGAATAAAGATCAGCGGAGGCTGGAACTTAATGAAACCTTGAAAGGGAAATTCCTGTATCTAGGTTATGGTATTTTGGCTTCTCTGCAGGGAAATGTCCCGTCTGAGAAGCCAGGAGTGTGTCCACAGGACAAGAGCAACTAGACAAGGCAGCTCATTCATCCTCTTGAGGAACAGTTCCTGAGTCCCGAATGTAGGTCAGAATATGCAAACCCATGGATTGCTAAGAGGAAAAACTTGAGCCTCATTTCTCTGTCTCCTCACACTACACCAGAGTCATTGTCCCAAGTGTTACTTTACACCAAAACTCAAGATGTGAAGCCTGTTCTCAGGCTTCCAGACCATCTGAGGCAGAGTATGAGGGTTCTTTAGGGTTCTTCATTGAGGTGGGAAACTTTCTAGATCATTCATTTACACCCGTGAATGCACTGCTGATACATCAGCCTCCATCTTCTCTGCAGTACCGAGGCACCCTGCAAAATGAGCATCCTGTTTGCTTCCCTGGAGTGTGTCTTCCAGCCAACCACCAGAACAACCCACCTGATAGATCCGACCACACCCTACTCAGATCAGAGTCACTGCTCCCACGTCTCTCCTTGGTTAGGTCCAAGCCTGTTGACCAGGCTCTCAATGCAAGCCCTCTGTGTTCACCTCTCTTATCTCTGTGCTTTATACTCTGGTGATACCACAGTGCCTGGTCTCTTAATTTCTCCTCTCACTTTCTCTCTCTGCCTGCGCCTCTGTCTATCTGTGTCTCTGTTTCTCTATGCCTCTGTCTTTCTGTGTCTTTGTCTCTCTGTGTCTCTGTTTTTCTCTCCCTTGTGCATATAGATTCTTCGTCCATTCTTCTATTGCTGCACCAACTCAAGCTCCTGCACATCATCCCTGAACTCTGTTCTCAGGAACAATGTTTCTGTGAGATGTGAGAAATTTTGCTCCATGACATAAAGTGATGGAAGGTCAGAGCCAGAGAGATCATACTGGAATCAATGTGTTGTTTTCCTGTAGCTAATCTTAGTTCAATGCCCACCACAGTCTATTGTTTCCCAAGGATCTCTAGGAGAGATTCCTAAGCACTGCCAGGTGTGCCCCCCCCCACAAATGTTTCATGGTCCACAGTAATGTATTGGCAAGTAATACATTAGGAAAAATACACTGGGATTTTACTTGTAGAACTTCTCAGCCTTAATTGTGTTTTTGTTAGGAGTTTACTAGGCACATAAACATGGGACTCTCAAAGATCAACCTATGTACCCTATTTAACATAGAATCTTGTTTGTCTTATATATACTTATATAGAATACTTATTTTACTCTGCTACCACCATCTGTTGTTTCAAAGATCAGGGCTGAGTAAAACTTCCTTAAACATAACTTATTCTGAAACCTTGAACTTTTAGAAAAAAAATATTCATTCCCAGCATCTTTATTGAAGATCTGTGCCAAGCTGAGAAAAATGAGAGACTAAGAAGAATAAAAGAGTTTGGGTCTGTCAGGGAGAAGGGTCCTTCTGATGATGCTCTGCCATTTGTGATGGCACTTGCCTCTTCTCCATTTCTCAAGGACCAGAAAGGGGTCACCATGAGATGCTTGAAGCTCTTCTAGGAAAGGTGTTAGATCAGAACAAAGCATTGTTCCACATCCTGCAAAGAAGTCTTGATGTTTCCCGCAGAATGGTAGTACTTGCTTTGCCTGCAGTCTTAATCCCTGAAAGGCTCTGGTTGAATTGGCAACTCCAGGTGGTCATTGGTGAATGGATCACACCTGTCATAGGAGCACATTGGTCTTCTATTATAAATCCTGCCTACTTCTGTGTTGTCTTACACTTTCATCTTTGCTATGAAATTTTCTTCTTTTCTTCTTTTTTTTTGTTTTTGATTTTTCAGACCACACCCATTTGATGCTCAGGGGTTACTCCTGGCTAAGTGCTCAGAAATTGCCCCTGGCTTGGGGGGACCATATGGGATGCTGGGGGATCGAACTGCGGTCCTTCCTTGGCTAGCGCTTGCAAGCAGACACCTTACCTCTAGCGCCACCTCGCCGGCCCCTTCTTTTATTCTTTTTATTGGTATAAATGTTTGAGAGAGATGTTTTCAAGAGACTCAAAACCCCAATGGCAATTCTTAGGCAACTGGGCCAGTTGTTCAGTCTAAGGGTCTGAGGATGCAGGTACTAGGGAAACTCAGGTCATACAAGTTGTTCTGGGGGCCTGTAAGACAACACCTGGCCAAACTAGAGGTGTTCCCATGTTATATCTGCTAATGCTTGGGGGACCATTGGGCCCTGACTCCAACCCATGCTACATACACCCTAACTGCTGTACTGCCTCTCAGCTACTACTCTAATTTTTTTGTCTCTCTATATCTCTTGGAACTAAAGATTATTTTGATCATGATCAGCCTTTCTCAGAAACCTTTTCTATATTTTTCCTAAAACTGCTTTCTCTGACACTTCATTTTCCTGAGTGCGTCATTACTGAAATAAGGAGCACCTGAGTCAGACTTAAGTTTCTAAAGTCTGAGTGTCTGTGTATAACAGGCTTGTTCAAACTGGGAAGAAAAGGTGAGGAAGTTGTGGTATTTGGTATATGGTCACCTTCAGGAAGAGACAAAGTTTTTAAAGATCGTAATTAATATTTATGAATAAATATTCATCCCAAGTCAAAGTGTGTCAGAGGGAAAGAGCATTGATGGCAAATCTCCACATTTCCTGATCTCAAGAACTAACCAAATACCATGTATGGTTACCCAAGCCTGTCAGGAGTGAGCCCTGAGTACCACCAAGCATGGCTACTAAAACAAGCAAAAGAACTGGGAACTGTGACCACATCTGGTGAAAACTGGGTATGCCACCATGGTAAACCTTCTTTAAGAGAATTGTTAAATGGCAGGCAAATGGCTGCCAGGGGAGACAAGAAAAAGCAGACTGACCACCGCTGACAAACAGGACTGCAGCCATTTAACTAAGCCTCCTGAGTCCAGGAATCACGTCAGCCTTCCCACCTCTACGTCCTGGCACCACTGCATTCACACACCAGGCACATACTTTTCAAAGATGTGTGTTGTTCAAATGAATTCTAAACGCACAGGCACTTTGAGGTAGCACAAACATTTGGTAGGTTTTTGTTTGGGGGTGAAGCAGCTGACTTTCAAATTAGGATGATGATCCCATAACCTTTCAGTCATCATAACTAAGCTTCTATCCTCTTCTGGTGATTTCTGAGAAATGCAGATGAGGGTCCTTTCTAGATAGGCAAGGATGTATTGAACCTGTTTAAGTGAGTAGAGAAGAAATGCAATCACATGCTAGCATTTTATCTAGGAATGGAAATAAAAGTTGTTCTGAAAGGTGATGCCAAACCACTGGTGCTAAGGTTGCAGTTTGAGTAAAAGGAGGTGCCCAACTGCTCTCTCACCTCAGCCTCTGTTTTCAGATCTGGCTCATATACAGACGATGGTCTTTCTCCAACTGACATCATACAAAACTCTCCTGGTAGGAAACCTTAAGAATGCTGGAATTTAAAACATATTGGGGAAAGCAGGACTGCTAGTAGAGGATACAAGCCGGCTTATGAAAAGAGTTAAAACCACTCAAGAAAAATGTATCCAAAAAGAGGCCAGAGTGATAGCACAGTGGTGGGGTGTTTGATTTGCATGTGGCCAACCCAGGACGGACCCGGGTTCGATTCCTGACATCCCATATGGTTTCTGAGTATGCCAGAAGTGATTTCTGAGTGCAGAGCCAGGAATAACCCCAAGTGCTATCTGGTGTGGCCCCCAAACAAAAAATATCAAAAAGAAAAGAAAAAGAAAAAAGTATTCTATATATTTTTTTCATTGATTTGATTCAATGACTCAAAAGATTAATTTCTAGGATATGTGTGTTTAGTTTAACTATCAATTAAATTTTTGTACATTTTTGTTTGCTTTTGGATCACACCTAACCATATTTAGGGATGACTCTTGGCTCTGTGATCAGGAATCACTTCTAGCGAGGCTCAGGGGACCATATGTAGTGTCAAGAATGGAACCACCTGCAAGGTTGACCACATGCAAGGCAAACACTTTATCCACTTACTCCCTCTCCCTAGCCCCTTAGACTATATAACTAAAATATCACATAAATATATGGAGAAATTTTCAACATCATCAGGGATGAGGAAAATGTACATGAGCAACTCAATGAAACACCACTGTACATCCTGGATATAAAATGTACTAAAGTAATGAACAAAAGACAATCTCAAAGACAGGACTAGGTCTAGACAAACTAATCATTCTCTCACTGCTATTGGAATGCAAAATGGTGTTGCCACTCTAGAACAAAAACATCAGTTCTCATAAGGTGACAATGGAGGCAGAGAGACAGTGCTGGGGTCACCGGCCCTGATCAGATCCTGAGCATCAGATTTTGCCCTGGTCATCTCAGCACTACTGGATTGACCTAGTGGTCCTGAGCACCACAGCTCTGACTTCTTGGTCCTTTGCTTTGAGCTGCCAGACCAGGTGATTGAGAATGTCTGGGAGTGGGCCTAGATGCCATGCAGAGTGCTGTTTGGGAGCTCCCCCACAGTTAATACATCCTCACTATCAGCCCAACACATAGACTCTTGAAAATTTAGTCCCAAGAAACAAGAACTCTGTGTTCACACCAAACCTGTATATGAACATTCACAGAAACTTTCTTAATAATATTCCAAACCTGGAAACAGTCAACTGTGGGGTATCTACCTCCTGGAAAAAACTACTTAGCAATCAGAAGGATTCAGTTACTCATCTGTGCAGCAACTGGGCTGAATCTCTATGGAACAGAGCTGAGGTTAGAAAGTTGGCCCAGGGTTGCGGGGCAGGAGCATAACACAGTCGTGAGGCACCAGCCTTGCTTGTATTAACCTGATTTCAGTCCATAGCACTAAGGTCCCCCTGAGCCTTTTGGAGTGATCCTTGAAAACAGAGTCAGAAATTAGCCCTGGGCACAGCCAGGTTAGCCCTCTCAAACAAAAGAAAAAAAAAAAAAGGTAAGAAAGCCATTCCAAATGACTTATACATATTATTATGCATTTACTATCTTATAACGTGCATATAGTTATATTTATAGTATATACAATTATAATCTAGATAATAAATAATTTATACATTAATTGCATGTGTCATGCAATATTAAATGACACATAAAATATATATGCATGTGCTTATACTTATGCATAATAGAACACATAGATGATACATTATGTGTTATAAACATGTTTATAAAATATATAATTAGTTGTCTACTAATATATTTATGTAATATATGTAGAAATATGATTCACAATTATAGAAATATTAAATGATGAAGATAATATATGACTGTGTCTTTTGGGGGATTTTAGATCACACCTGGTTATGCTCAGGGCTACTCCTGGCTCTGCATTTGAGGGTTATTTCTTGCTGATTTCAAGGGACCATATAGGGCACTGGGTACCAAACCCTGGTCAACTGCATACAAGGCAAATATTCTATCTGCTGCACTATCTCTCCAGCCCCATACAAGGGAATAATAGTGATCCTAGTCTGTACCCATGTGCTTGTATAAATGTCTCTATCATGTTCACTTACACAGCACTCTTGAAAGGGACAGACATAGAAATGGAGACCAGTTAGCAGCTGCGGGAACTTAGGGAGACAGAAGGAAAGCGGAGGTGAGAGTGTGAGTGTCCTAGAGGGCAGCATGTGGCCATAAGCAGTGCCTGCAGCTGGCTCCACTCTGCCTACTTGGTTCCCTGGGTCCATCCAGCATCCTGGAGAGGTGCTGAACCATGTCTGAGACAGTAGGAAGCAGCAATGCCAGCCACATGCCTTCCTGGTACCTTCTCTGCTGCTGCCACATGAGGCTAGAGGAGAAACCTTAGGGACTCTTCCATGCCCCTTGGGACCCTCTTCTCCATCTCCTGCCTCCAGTGAAAAAGTCCCAAGTCATTGCTCCCAGCCAGCTCGTGCTGCGCATGAACTGAACTGATGGCATCTCCAATGCCCAGAAGAACAGCACCTCACATTTCCTGACCCTAGAAATGTGGTTCCAAAATGAACCACCCAGAGACCACCACGCTCTTCCTCCTCCTTCACCCACACATTCTTTAAATGCTGTGAAGCCCAAGTTCACCTGTCTTGTCTAGACATGACCTGAAGGGTCTTTCTCCCCCCCCCCCCACTTGCCCTTACTGCCAGCCCCCTTGGAGACGTATCTCCTGGAGTGGCATTAAACACAAAACAAAACAAAATCCTCACTCTTACTTGGAGGCCTGAGTCCTGGGGAGCGGGAGCGGGGGAGGCATTGTAGCTTCTCAAGTTCAGCAATAAAAAATCACTTTCTCCTTTCAGCCACTGTTCCCTGATGCGACTCTGTGATCAGTATCACATGCTCAGTGGCAAGGATTTCTGTAGCGCCTTCTCCGCTAAAATAGATTGAACCTGCCCGCAGCTCTTTGTGCGGGAACAATGCGGTGACAATAAGGAGCTGCTATATTGTTCGTGCATGAATAGTCCCAGTTCTAGAGATTTGTTGTTGCGGCCTGTAGATTATCTGCCAAGAATGTCCGGCTCGCTCTGTGGGGAAAGGTTACGCAACCGGTTCCACAGTTCAGGCTCTCCCTGCTAACGAATCAAGAGGGCCAACAATTAACGAAGCTTTATTTCAGAATGCTTAGGGAGTCCCCCTTTGGAAAGAGGGGGCTATATTTCTCCTCCAGCCTAATTTGCAGAGCCTGGGTCTTTCCAGCTTGAGTTGGTAGCGTTTGCGGGTGAGCTGGGTCTGAGGGCTGGACAGAAGTGGCAGATGGTTATCAGCACATTGCTTGGTATATTCAGGTCAGAGCAATAGAAAAGTGGGGAGGGTGTTTGCCTTGCACACAGCTGCACCAGGTTTGATTTCTGGCATGTCATAGCCCCATCCCTCACCCCAGCCCTGCCAGAAGTGCAGAGTGCAGAGCCAGGAGAAACCCCTGAGCACTGCAAGGTGTGGCCCCAAAACAAGCAAAAAGAATCATCGTAGGGCACTTGCCTTGTCTTGCACATGGCCAACCAGGATTCGATCTTTAACATTCCATAGGTCTCCAGCCCTCCAGGAGTGATTCCTGAGTGCAATGCCAGGAGTAACATCTGATCACTGCTGGTGTGGCCCAAAAAAGAAAACAAAAACAACAAAAAATTACCATTGCTTAGAGCCTTCCTTCATCAAAGCCTGGGGGTAAATAAAGCCATGTGTAGGGTGACTAGCCTGTGGCTTAATACCAGTCCTTTCTGGCTGAACACTCTCAGTGTCAGAGATCCCCACAGGACAGCTGATTGAAATAGGGTCGAGGGGAACAGCTGCCACTGGTTTTCAGCCACAGAGTCAAACCCTGCACCCACCTAGCTCCACCGCAGTTAGGGGACATGCCATCACTGTAATATTGTATTATTATTATTATTATTATTATTATTGAACTGTGATTTATTTTTTCTTTTAAATTTTTTAATGAATTTCAGTCATGATATGTTCCAAAGCCTAACCCTTTACCAGTGTGCACTTCCTTACTTCCTGTCACCAGGGTCCCCATTTCCCAGCCTGCTACTATTGTAGACACTTCTCTCTCTCTCTCTCTCTCTCTCTCTCTCTCTCTCTCTCTCTCTCTCTCTCTCGCTCTCTCTCTCACTATTGTATACACTTCTCTCCCTCTCTCTTCCTCTCTCTTTCTCCCTTCCTCTCTCTCTCTTTATCTCTCTCTCTTTGCCCTTTAGGCACTGCGATTTGCAATATGTTTACAGAAGGGCTATCATATTTGTCCTTTTTTTCTTTTTTCTTTTTTTTTTTGGTTTTTGGGCCACACCCTGTGACGCTCAGGGGTTACTCCTGGCTATGCGCTCAGAAGTTGCTCCTGGCTTGTTGGGGGACCATATGGGACACCAGGGGATCGAACCGCGGTCCGTCCTAGGCTAGCGCAGGTAAGGCAGGCACCTTACCTCCAGCGCCACCGCCCGGCCCATATTTGTCCTTTTATCCCCTTTCAGCACCCAGTTCTTGTCCAGAGTGATCATTCCCAACTCTCATTGTCCTAGTGGTCCCTTTTCTGCCCTAACTGCTTTTCCCCACTCTTTGTGTCAAGCTTCCTTGACACAAGCTTCCTTGGCTGGTCCTCCTGGTCCTTGTTTCTAGTTGGGTATATGATTCTCATGCTATTTTTTGTAATACCCCACAAATGACTGCAGTTCTGTCTGTTCCTTTCCCTCTGATTCATTTCTCTCAGCATGATAGTCTTCATGTCTATCCACATATAAGCAAATTTCAAGACTTTATTTTTCCTAATGCCTGCATAGTATTCCATAGTATAGATCTACCATAGTTCCTTTATTCACTCATTTCTGTCCAAGAACAACAGTCTAATCAGGCTGGTGACTTAACATCTGGGTGTTTTCCTTTCTCATCCACCCAGAGTAACCAGTCACCTCCTTGCAGAACTTCTACAAAAGAAATAATGCCCCCCTCATTGGAATTCATTAAATGAGTGGTTGTTGTTGTTGCTCTACAATACCTACAAGTATTTCTTCCTTACCACCAGATTTCAGATTCTGTTCAGCATTCAAAAAAATCTTGGTTTCCTATTTCTCTTTGTCATTGGGGTGGCTATCTGATCCCTTTCTTGTCTTCCCTCCAGCAGAGATGGGTCTGCTGCATTGGGATTCCCAAAAAGATACTATTTTGTGATAGTAAGTCAAAGACAAATGATCACAATTACTTTTTCCTTCCCTTTTTTTTTTTCTTGCTCAGATGCACACATGAGGGCTGGAGCAGTGGCAGCCACCATCGAGTGACCCTGAAGACAAACTCCAAGAGTGGGAGTGAAGAACAGAGCTTAGATAGAGGAATTGAGGAGATGGCAAATAGTATCCTCACTCTGGACCTCTTTTTCCAGGGCCCTTTTTCAGATGATAATGAGCAATTTCTGTGCATTTACTGAACTGCTGTGGAAGTGTTTTCTTCCTCAGTGCTGCCAGGCACTGATCTCATCATGAAACCGGCTCCTTACGTTCCTCCCAGCTGGGAAAACCTGCACCTGGGGGCTTCCTAGAAAAGTAAGGAGGGGAGAACACTTGGAAACTGTCATGCAAACTCAATTCTACAGGACTCCCCCACTTCCCCTGTGCCTTTTGGCCCCCACACCACTGAGTTTCCAGACCTAGGTCTTCTTGCTTATTATTAAACCAAGGCTGCCAGGGAAGTGGAGTCGAATTAAGGAAGATCAAAGGCAGAGATAACCAAGGCGACCATAAATACCTGTCTACATTATATAAAATTCTGGAGTTAATCAAGTCCAAGAACAAAGGCAGGGCCCACATGGAGGTATCTCTCTTAGAGCTGGCAGCTGCTGCCCCGCCGAGCACAAGGCACTAATGTGGGTACCCACAGGCCCCTCATCATCACTGTAATAAGTTCTCAAAGCTTCCTTCTTATACAGATCTACCTGGGCTGGATTCTCACCTGCTGGAGAAATAGCCAAGAGCCCTAAGTTTCTCAGAGGCAGCTTGTGGGGGGCTTGGGAGAAGCCTTGGCACATCCCAACTCAACTTGAGATAGGAGTGAGCTTGGAGGGACATACCTGGGGACCTTTGAAGGTCAAGCTCTGGGCAGTGAAGCTTAGAGCCACCTCTCCAGGAGAGCCAGAAAGTAGCACGAATTGCAAATGAGCTCATCACCATTAATGTTTGGGCTGGAACTGCCAGTCTGACATCCCTCCTAATGGCTGACAAATGTCAGGGTGACTCGTGTGCTTTTTTTGTTAATTGAATTGGTTAATTAGGTCCCAGAGGCCTAGCTGCTAATTATGAGCTACAGCCAAATATGGGCTTGGGGAAGAAAAAAAAAAAGATGCAAGGAAGTTCAAATAAAAGAGAACACACAGAGATACATGCATGAGCACTCACACATGTTCATGTGCACACACACAAACACACATTCTCTCTCTCTCTCTCTCTCTCTCTCTCTCTCTCTCTCTCTCTTTCTATTTCTCATGCCCCAACTTCTTTGTGCTCTTTACAATCTGTGCTGTTACCTTTTCTTCACTTTTGACCTACCACATGTTACTGCCTTCTTATGTGTTCAGAAAACTGAGGGCACGAGCAACTCCAATTGTGCCTTTTTTCCAGAAAGAGCATCTGCTCAGTCAGTGCCTCGTTCATTAATTTTCTGCCAATTAGCAAGATTAAAACAAAAAAAAAAAGGTACAAGGGAGAGGAGGAAAGGGAAAAAAGTTCCAAGTTGCAGCCTGAAGCTTTACCTTATGAAGATAGTCTTTTCAAATGCTGCCCCACCATAGGGACACAGCAAGGACTTATTGATGCTTAAGGAAACTTCAGGAAGCTTGGAGAACAAGTCCCAAACACGGAGCAGTGGAGTCTGTCCCCTACAGGACTGACCTTCCCTAATGGAAACTCAAGTACCCTCTAGTTCATCAACACATTTTTGAGTTGAAGGTGAATGGTTCCCAGAAGTTGTTCACCATGGCCTGCACATTTCTGATGCTGGGTCTCATATCCAGTTTGGGGACCACAGAGGAACCTTCCATCACCCCAGGTTTATTCTACCTCTGAGAGCCAGTAAAGCCCTAGTAGCTGACAAACTAGACAACAGGTCTTAGTGGACACAGAAGGTAGCAGAATGGGAAACTGAGGGAGAGAAAGAGCAATGCAAAGGAGCTTTGTGGTAGTGTCAGAATCTTCAGGACTCGGGGCCGGCGAGGTGGCGCTAGAGGTAAGGTGTCTGCCTTGCAAGCGCTAGCCAAGGAAAGGACCACGGTTCAATCCCCCGGCGTCCCATATGGTCCCCCCAAGCCAGGGGTGATTTCTGAGCGCATAGCCAGGAGTAACCCCTGAGCATCTAACGGGTGTGGCCCGAAAAACCAAAAAAAAAAAAAGAATCTTCAGGACTCCTTGGGGCTGACCAGGGTCTCTGACGGGCATGCAGACCAAGTTTTCGTACTCCCCACTCACAAACTGGTAACAGTTGGGGACTTCAAGAATGTGGATGAGGATGACTGAGACCCCGAGGGATGGAGATGGTGCAGCCACCTCTGGCTCCACACTTTGCCCACCTGGCCCTAAGTCCAGTGTCCTCCCTACTTCAGCTTCATCCGGACCCCTCACTCAGCCTCCTGAGCATCACTGCTGCAATGAGGCCTCAGGGGAGTCTGAGTCCACAGATGCATCAAGCTTCTGATTCCTCCCAAAACTTTTTTTTTTTTTTTTTTGGTTTTTGAGTCACACCTAGCAGTGCTCAGGGGTTACTCCTGGCTCTACACTCAGAAATTGCTCCTGGCCGGCTCGGGGAACCATATGGGGTGCTGGGACTCGAACCACCATCCTTCTGCATGCAAGACAAACACCTTACCTCCATGATATTCCTGTGGCCCCACCTCCCAAAATCTTGAGCAGCTGTAGGGTGAGGCTCTTTCCAGACCTCTAACACCTTCCATCATCCCTCTGTCCACACCTTTTGAAGAATCTCAGCATTTATTTATTTATTTATTTATTTATTTATTTATTTATTTATTTATTTGAGGCAGCATCAGGAACCAAATATGAGCCTCCCATCTGCATAGCATATGCTGCAGTCATTGTGTATCTCTCTGGCCTGAGCCTCAGAACTTAATTGGCTTCATTCAACTTCTTTCCCTGTGTTTTGGGGCTGGTTCCCCAAAACACATGCACTGAAAACCCTAAGTTTAAAATAAAATTGCATGCTTTATAGTAATTGAACTGAAATCTGCCTTACCTCATAGAGGAGCATGTGTGAGTTTGCTAGTGTGTGTGCACAAGTGTATTTTATATGTGTGCAAGTGTGTGTGCATGTGTGAGAATGTGTGTGTTTTAGTGCATGAGAATGTGTGTCTGTGTGTGTGAATGTGTGAGTGTGTGTAAGTGTGCATGTGAACATGTGTGTGACTATTATATAGCAGCCAGCAGGAAATACCATTGGTCTTCGGTTGCTTGGGTTCATCCTGAGCCAAGCACCTCTGAAGGTGCAACATCATTCAGGACACTTGGGGAAACTGATTATGCCCTGAAGTGAGGAAGAAGGACAGTAGCAGATGTGCCACACACTAGCTGAGAGCCAGGCTCTTTGTGCTCATGATCTGGGTCCAAGTCCCTGCCTTGACACCTGCCATTCCTGCAACCTGAGACCAGCTACTCTGCCACCTTGGAAACTCAGGTTTTCATCTCTGAATGCAAATCAGAGCTGCCCTGTTCCATAGGGCTGCAGCAGATACACTGTAAACCAATGGTTTTGAATCTCTCTATACCTACGGACACTACCAGTCTAGGCATGAGTCCCAGACTGAAGCTCATGACACTGTGGTAGATGTGTTGTTTTCAGATATTTGACTCCTGTGACTGGCATTGTTCTGAGGACCAGAGGATGAAAACTTTGGAAATGGGGAGCTTGGAAAGAGCCAAGAAAACATTAGCTGTGATGCCTACTTTTTTCTCTGACTGGCTCCTTTGAAGACCTGGTTGGCAGAAATGTCAGTTACTTAGGAATTTCTCATCAGATGCTTAAGGTTGGCTTTCTTCAAGATTTTATTTCCATAGTTGATCTATTTCTTTGACTTTTCTTTCTGGAAGAGAGGTGGGTTTTCTGATGTTTAAACCCACAATGATGTCAACATTGAATACTGCTCTGCCCCATCTAAGGTCTCACCTAAGATTTAAAGGGTGGTGGTGATGGTGACTTAAATAGAAGCTCAATGGTGGAGTCCTAGGAGTATTCAGTAGCAGATGTATCCTCTTTGCAAATGTGAATCCATGAGTTACTTTGCAAATGTGAGTCCATGAGTTTGATTCTCTTCTGCTGTCCACATATACCTGGCACAGTTCCCAGAGCTCTGCTCCCAAGGAACCCCCAGTACAGCTAAAGAGAGTACAGTTATCAGAGCATCCCAACTAGGTATGTAGTGATCTCTCCCCAGTTCTATAACTAGAAATTCTATAAGCACCACAATTAAAAATGAGACCCATGGTCAGCCCCTCAAACTAACCATGCAAGCACCACCTCAGTCATGGGCATGAGTTCCATTGCAGCAATAGCAGCAAAGGCAAGGGGGAGATCAATAAACAAAATAAAATAAAAGTTGAGTGACTGAAGAACACGGCCCATCAGACCATCTAGATGTTTCTACAGAGACCCTCCTCAGCAGTCTGTAGACCAACTACTTCTGTTCCTTCTTTCAGAGAAAGTCACCATTAGTCCCACACTTCTCTTGTCCTGTGCATCAGTGGAAAAGGCTAATGATCAAACAGCTTGGAAGGAAAGGAAGAAGGGGTATTGTACTAGGCAAGACTAGGGTTCATTCCTGTTTTCAAAGACTCCTCAGATATGTTGAAACATTGATATTAAAATTCAAATCTTGTTTCTGAGGAAACAAGGGCTCTGAAGGAAAAGACCATCACCCCTGTCCGTCTCCGACAAGTTCCCTCAGCTATAAATTGGTGGACTGAGGGATTGACAAGAATGATCACAATGGAATAAAAATAGTCATAGTTATCCTAATGGACCAACTATTAAGATGTAATGTATGTTTCTTAGACAACTTGCACTCTTTAATGTCTAATATTATTGAGTTGCCCAACCATCTTCCAAGTTCCCACTGGTATTAACAAAACATTGTCAATGAGCAGCAGACACCCAGGAAACCAGAGACAGGCATTGGAAGGGTTGAATCTGGTTGGCTGGCTCTGGAAGCCACTGTTCAACACATTTGACTCTTCATAGTTTATAGGTACAATACACTTGATTGTGTGAGATAGAAGTAGAATGCCTGTCCCTAAAATATGCAGGGTCTGGCAGAGGAGGGAAATGGGGAACATTGGTGGCAGAAAGTTATAGGTGAAGGGTGGTATACATTTGATGACTGAAACCCAACTAAAAACATTTCTGTAACAATGGTGCTTAAATAAAGTAATTATTAAAGATAAAAAATAAAAACACTTTCCCCAAGTTATCAATTTAACACAGACACTGGCCTTGCTGGCTCTTGAAAAGGGAGGCTCTGAATTGCCCCATATCACACAGCTTATACTTTTACAAGACTGGCAGAAAACTGACCCTAAGTGCAACTTCTTGGGTGGGAGTGAAGAAAGATTTTCTTTCCAAAATGGGGTGTTTGTTCTTTGGCTCAACTAGAAGCATTCCCTCATCATGGGCTCTGTCCCTGAATATCATTCAAGGACTCCAGTGAACAAGAAGACCAGGTAGATGCTCTGCTGGTGCTTCTGTTCCTGCCACTGGCTCCCCCATTCTGAGCAGAGCACCAGGCTAGTCCCTGCTGGTGAAGTATCGACTGCACAGTATTGATGCACCACCTGCTGAGTTGCCTCTCCCTATCGATAACCAATGGTGATGCCTAAAGTTCAAACACTGCCGGGTGGCTTTCAAGTTTGTAAACAGCATTGATGTGCACAAGGACAGGGTCAGCAGTCTGCAGGATTAAACGTGGACAGAGGCGGAACTTTTGGGAGATTAGATTCGGAAGCAGCTCATTAAAATCAGAGCTGGGAATGAAGCCGTAAATAGTGGCCAATTAATGCAAATGCCTCCCCATCCTGGACACTGTGGTCTCTCAGCCCAGTCTTTCAAGTGCTAGTGGCCAAGAATGTGGCCTCCTTCCTTTAAGGGTGAAGTTGGACCTAAGGCTTTTCTAGATTCAGTCTCCACCAAATGTCCTAGGTCAGTGGCCCCAGGGTGAGTGCCAGACAAGCTGCTCTGTCTCAAAGTCTGGGTGGTCTGAGTGGGGGAGACAGGCATCACCCTGACATCACCACTGTGGCCCAGGAAACTCAGACACAGCCTGGGAAACAAATGCTTACATTCTCCATGATAAAGATCTCAGCCAAAATGTGGAAATAGTCCTTCATCCTAAACTCCCTAAGTGTTCATTTCAAAGGCAAGATTGCACTCAGGCAAGGAAGGCAGCTCAGTGCATGTACTGACATTACTTATTGTTAACTTCTTGATGTAGTTATTGATCTATTGTAAATATTACTATACTCCTTCTTGGTGGCACGGAGGATCAAACCCAGGGCCTTGCACATGCAAGGCAAATGACACATATAGTTGCAGTCCAGGCCCCTTCTCTCTCTTTCTTTCTTTCTTTCTTTCTTTCTTTCTTTCTTTCTTTCTTTCTTTCTTTCTTTCTTTCTTTCTTTCTTTCTTTCTTTCTTTCTTTCTTTCTTTCTTTCTTTCTTTCTTTCTTTCTTTCTTTCTTTCTTTCTTTCTTTCTTTCTTTCTTTCTTTCTTTCTTTCTTTCTTTCTTTCTTTCTTTCTTTCTTTTCTTTCTTTCTTTCTTTCTCTCTCTCTCTCTCTCTCTCCTCTCTCTCTCAAAGATACTTTTGCACCCTATTGGTTTATGATCTAAAGGACAAGTAGAAATATGCTTTGAATGAAAATAGCCTGTGCTAAAGCCCTGTTCAACTGTTGAGGCAACCTAGGGCACAAGGGCAGCAGCCAGCCCAACTAGGCTGATGACTCTGTCAGGTTAACTGTTAAGAAAACAGTCAAAGAGCCACACTCATTGGAAGGGGATTCATGCTTTTGTGGTGTCAAATGCTCTGCTTTTGGCTACCTCATGCATGGTTTTAGTTAAAGCCCATGGTAAGCCTGAACATCATGGAGCTTCATTTGCTTATGCTAGGCATGGCCATGTGCACCCTGTATGTATAAGTTCTTCAAAGTTCTGTCACATCTCCGAGAAAACAGCCGAAACACAAATAGACGATGATATTGCCAAAGTGACTTAATCTCTCAAAACACTCCCAGTGTCAGGCAAACAGTGTGAGCCTCCCTTTTAAGAAAAATAACCAAAGTCTGGGGGGGAGGGGTTTTGGGAAAATGTTGTATTCCTTGTCAAAACAGACATTTGGTCAAGGCGCTAATTCTGAGTCCTGGGAGACACTACTTTATGTTATTGTTATCGTCATTATTATTAGGTTTTTGAGCCATACCCAGCAGTATTCCTGGCTCTGTGCTTCAGGCTCACTCCTATAGGAAATCAGTGACCATATTGAATGCTAGGCATTGAACCTTCATCAGCCAGGTGAAGGAAAGCACCCTATCTGCTGTACTATCTTCTTGGCCCCTGCACTTTTAAAGAGGATTCAGAATGGTCCTTAGTCCAAGATATCACTTAGGGTAACCACTGTGCCCCGGTCAGTTATGATCCAACAGTTCCCAGAGCACAGAACTCAGGAGACTGCAGAATGCATAGCCATAGAGGCTGTAAGGAAGAGCAATGAAACCAGCAACTTCAGAGAGTAAAGCACTTCAGAGCTCTAGTGGGCTCTTCTTGCAACCAGAGATAGCAAGAAAGACAAAGCCCAAGGTCACTTTTTTCTCTGCTGGTCTCAACTAAGTTGCCCTCTGCTGGCTAGCAAGATACTTGGGGTTGGTGGGGTGAGAGACCCAGGGCACAGGAGAAGGCTGGTGAGCCTTTGTGTCACTCAATGAGGTCAGGTTCTCAATCACAGGTTTGCTCCAAGACTGGAATACTTAACTCACATGATTGCTCAAGATTCTTCACAACTATAAGAGTTGGTCTGGGTTCTGCATTAGTATTATTTTCTCACCCAGAGGTTTGATGGAAGCAAAAATATCCAAACCACAGCTCTGGGAACGAGCTGTTGGACATTCAGTCAGCATGGGATTTGGATCTCAGGCCTTAGCTCTGACCTGGCACCTCACTGAGCAGGATGTGGAGTCAGAGACTCAGAAATGAGTGGATTGTTAATGGGGACTGAAAAGAGGAGTCCAGTCACACCTGATTTTCTGTGCCCCTTGCTAATGGAGGGATGTGGCATGGGACAAGTGGAATTTGGCCAATAAATTTAGCAGCTTCTTCAAGACCCAGTTACAGACAAGTGTTCCACCAAGAGGTGCTCTCTATGCTTTATAGAAAGCCAATCCTTCTAGAAAAGTGTACATTATTTTCAATTAGAGATTCCCTGTGCTTCTCTAGTTTTAATCCTTGTTAAATTGTGACTATTTTTAAATCTCATATTCTCCAGTTATTCTTCAGAAACCCAGAACAGTCTGGTTGACACAAACAAAAGCGTTGGGTGTTCACTTAATGAATAAAAAAGTGGGGCTTCCTCCAATGAGCAGGTTAATCTGCATCCTCCCAGCATGTCCCCATGCCACCTCAGACATAGGGTGGGTTCCCAGCCTTGCTACCACAACTTTGTTCAGAGGCCCTCTTCTTCCCCACTTCTACTTCTATATCCCAAGTTTCTTATTTTGATTTCATGGCCTAATGACCCTGAGTGGGGAAAACATCATTCCCCATTTCTTTGGGGGTTGGAGAATTGGGTTTTTGACCATCTTCAACACTGCTCAGAAGTTGCTCCTAGTGTATTTGGGCACCATGCAGTTGCCTCTAATCCAGGACTCCCACATAGAGACTGTGTTGGACCCACTAAAAAATTTCTCTGCCCTACCAACCCCACTTTGGGAGGCTAAAGTCTAAAACGAAAGCCTTGGAAGAGTGGGTCCACACAGAGAGTTGGGGTGGGGGGACTTGTTCATCACAGTTCCCAGCCTTTTTGGTGGCTGTCTCTCCATGTCCTCTCCATGAATACACTTCCAGGATCCCAAAGCCATGAGGGCATCAGATTGGGTTAGCACCCTTCACTCCTAGTGATGCAGTTTGATGTGATTTCTATATAAAGATTCAAAATTAAAGTCACAAACAGATACACAACAGTTCAGACTTTAGCATCTGGATATATCAGGAGGGTGAGAAGCACAGTCCAATCCAACCATAGTAAGAAGCCCCTGGTTAAAACTTTACCCTGGGGGTATCTAGAATGTGAAGCAGAGCTCCTCATTCAGGCTCTTTAGACTATTTTCTGAGAGAGCAGAGTTTTTGAGGAAAGCAGAGATCCAGTGCATTCAGGCTGTGGATATTTGAACAAACTTTACTGGTTAGCTAGAAAGGGCTAGGTTTTGCTACAGTAATGTACAAGCCCCACTACCTCAGAGCTTCCTGCCACAAAGATTCTCTTTCTGCTTATGTCACAAGTACCTAGCAGGTCACCTGTATGTCTTCTTCATGTATCCTCACAGGGAACTAGGCAGGAACAGTGTGTCCAGGTATAGCTAATACAAGGAGATTATAGAGGCAAAGGGCCTCTTGATAGCACCCTAGTCCACTTGGTCCACACTGGACCATTCATGGAACCATCAATCCTTTTCTGTTCCCTTTCCTTGTTAATGCAGATGCAAATATCAGTCCCTATTTTAAGAGTATATGAGGTTGCTCTTTGCATTTTGTAGGTGAAGAATCTGAGGCTCAGAGATATTCAGCAACATTTTTGAAGACCACAAATAAATATTTACAGTGTTTCCTTAATTATTTCATCTTTACAACAACTAGAGTTGGCTTCTTTCACCACGCTCATTTTCCAGATAAGGAAATTACGGCAATAAGGTTGAAGAATTTGACTGCCTTCACTCAACTCATAAGTGGTCTGTCTTGGGAGAGTCCAAGGGTGGACCATTCTACAATGCACATTTTTGCTCCTATCTTGTAACATCTCTGAAATTAGGAGCTGTGTCTTTTCATGTATGGCATCTTATTGTGCAAAAGTTGGCATTTTTCTGTCTTGGTGGTACAAAACAACTAGCACTTCTGAAGATTGAAGTTGATACTTCTTACTTGGAATCGATGAACTAGGAGGATTTCTTTTCCACCAATCTCTCCCCACGTTCCTTTGTCAATTTTGAGATTTCAGAAAATCATTCTTCGTTCTGGGTGGAGAGGAAATTAGACATTCATCCTATCATCATTCCTTTCCCCTCCCTTTAGTCCACTGGGTAAAAATGCAAAAGGAAAAGCAGATGAAAGGCAACCAGTGCTGTGGGAGAGAGCAAGGGCAGCTGGGGGCTAATCTCCACAAGACAGAAAATTTGGGCGAGTGGGGAGCCCTGAGGAGCTGTCTCCCTTGGGGTCATAGCCTGGGCCAGAGACACCTGCCACACAGTGCTCATCTGTGTTCCCAGTGCTGTGAGTAAAGCCATGGTCTGCTCTGCAGAAAGGAAGTCAGGAAACACGAATAGGAACTTGGGCGCTGCAGAAGTCACGTCTAAGGGGCTGCAGTTACTGAACAAGACATGGATCTGTGTCCATTTCTTGGGGGGTAAATACTACCACATGTGCCTCCAGCTCTCACATCATTTAGTCTGTGCTGACATGAATCCCCTCGGAAGAGTTAGCATTTGGTTAGGTAAACGTTTCCCGTCTCCCTCCCTTCTCCATCAATATCTTGCAGATGTGGGAACGATCGAAGGCTGACTCGTTCCCACACTGGAATACTGGACCTGGGAAGGAGGAAAGAGCTTTTCTGGCCACTGGCGACCCTCTCTGCTCCACCACTCTCCTACATTCTCTCACCAGTACATCAGGCATCTGGTTGCTTGCTGCCAAGTATTAAGTGCTTGTTCCACAAACCTGGTGTAGATTATCACTTTGCTGTATAGATATATCTAATAGAATTAAATAGTTGGCTCCTGACCAGTAACAGATGTGCTACATATAATGCAATAATGATGAGATTGAAACCACCACGTAATGTGGAGGGAAGACTGGAGAGCCACTTGCATTTCTCATTTGGAAACCAGCTTGGAGAAGAAGGAAACTAGAGAGATGAAAGTCATTTCATTTGCACCAAGTGAGCTTCATCTCTGTGTTTGCTATCCCCCAAGGGGTGCCTTCAACAGATTTGTACACTATTAAGGTGCAATGAAAGAGGTGAATAGAATGAGAGTGAAGAGGGTTAGGTGGATGGTGGACTCATCTGGCTTGAGGACCGCCATTCCTGTTTTCACCCTTGCTCTGGTGCTGTCTAACTTTGGAAGACTCTAAAGAGATCATGCTGCTGATGCCCATGGAAACTTGGCTCTAAAGGTCAGCCTATGAGCAGCAAGGAAGCAGAAGTATAGTATATATGGGTCAAATAAATTTAGAACACTGCTGGGGATTGCTCAGGTCAAAGAACTCTTGTGCACATTTCTTATGATTGTGTGGTTCCAGAAACTTCCTCAGGATTAGGATGGTTTTGGAGAATGTCTCCTCTCCACTCCTGAAGAGTCAACCATCTGATTCCTGTGATTTCTCCTAAGAAGACACAGGAAAAAAGCATGTCTACAGGAGAGGGGGGGAATCTGAAAGGTCCCTGGGGGTTACAGGGCCAAAATCCCTTCCTCTAGCAGAGTTTAATGTGAATTCAGAGTTGGGTTTTCTGAGTTCTTGGACCTCCTGCTGCACACTTTGCCTGTGCTCTTCCTCTGCGCCTTTTTCTTTGCTTTTTAATATTTCTATCTCTCTCATTTACTCATGGCTCAGTAACAAACAACCCTAGTACTCTGGTCTGGTTTATTTTCCTCTAATAGTCTGTGAGTCAGATCTTAGGTGTGTCTGCTGATGTATCTAAAGTAGTTGGCAGATTGGCAGGAGACTGTTGGTCTAGGATAGCCATAAAGCTTTTCCGCTTTCCTAAATTAATCCTGGTACACCCTTATGGCAGTATCTATATTGCCAGAAAGAAAGTATTGACAGAAATAGGCACTTTTCCAATCTTCACGCACATCACCTTTGCAAGCATCTCATTAATCAATACATCTCTTAGACTCATAGTGTGTGTGTGGGCCCGATTCTAGGACGTCTCCAGAATAACAAAATCAAGAACACAGAGAAATATAGTCTGTTTATAGAAGCTGTTCTTATATTCAATTTACTATGGCAGACTAAGAACAGTCCATTAGGAGTGATCCTTACTTAGAGCCAAAGAGATAGTACAGAGTTACAATACTTTATTTGCATACATAATACTAGTTTAATCCCTGGCACCACAGAGGCTCCCCTAAGAACCATCCAGAATGATCTCTGAGCACAGAGGCATGAGTAATTCCTGAGCATTGCTGGTTGTGGACCCCCCCAAAGAAACAAAAACAAACAAAAGAACCATCCAAGTAAATATGATGATCAGAAGGAAACTAGGTCACTTGCAGTCTCCATCTAGATTTCTATCTTCTGTCCTTTTTGGAGGGGATTATCTGCTATTCCTCACCCCATGCATATGTGTTCTTAGGGAGGTTGTGTTGTTATTTTTGTGGATTCTTTCCAACCTAGTTCTGAAAAAAAAATCACTGCAAGGGTGTCAAAGCACAACACACTGACTCTGAGAGGTTGGATACTAAGAGATGCAAGATCAGGGAAAACCCAGACTAGTTCCTGAGAGGAGGCCAGATCAGACAGTATCTCCCCAAGGCCCTAGTCCCAGAGGCACAAGGGAAGCCAAGGCAGGTAAAAGTAAACAGGCTCACTTTGTCAGGGAAACAAAATCAAGGGTATCATGGCCCTCAGCATTCCTTAAAGCACCAGGAAGGAAGAAGGAAAGGTTACCGGTCAATGGCACCAGGCTCACTGACCTGGACACCAGTCTAAGGCACCGACAGCCTCCAAGGAAGATTTAAGAACACGGAGCTGTTGAAGCATGATTTATAGGAGTGGAAACAAACCAAATGTTCAACAATACAGGGGCGATTAAATAATTTATGGCACGTCTGTAGAATGGCATGTGATGCGGTTATTTAAAATGATGTTTTCTATTAAATTTTTATGACTGGAGGAGAGGTTCGCCATGTAATTTGAAATGAAAAAGCAGGTTACAAATATATAGGGCAATCTGATCCCAAGTAGGCATAAAATAAGTGTGGTTTTAACAATGGTTTATGGGAGATTTTTGTATCTTTACGCTTTCTATACTCTCCAGGTTTTCCCTAATGAGCACACATTTTCTTTATGACTATTAAAAATAACTGATGTAAAAATAACGTGGATCCGAATTTTGAATCAACTTCTTGTTAAGTTTCAGGCTTAAATTCCCATCTATACTTCCTTTTTTCCAACTTATTTTAAAGATTCCTTTGGCAGGGATAGGGATTGAACCCAGGGCTTCATACATGTGAGCTTGACACCTCCTGGGCTATATACTCTTGTATTTCCACTGGTACTATATGTTTGAGAGGTTGGTGGCTTCTCTTCTTTTTCTGACAACAGGATGCAGACTGCAGGAGGTTTTGGACTGTACCAACCACTCAAGTGTCCTCAGAATTTGCCTAGCCACAGAGTGAGCTAGCCTCAGGAAACATGTGTTGATTGACTGAATGGAGGGATAAAAAAAGAAACCCTCTCAAAGGCAATTCTCTTTTTCTTCTACTGAATCATCTCTGATGCAACATCAAGATTTTGAGCACAAAGGAAAGTGTTAAGAATGACTCTGGTTCTTGAGTGCCCACTGGTTGCCATGGTTCTGGATCCAGCATGACACCGACTGCTGACAACAGGATGAGACTTAGCAGACAAGTGTTTTCATGGTTAGGAATTCTTCGGGTCAAACCTAGGGACTAGGAAGAAAGGTTCAGGTGAATATGGGAGCTTCTGCCCTCCTTGAGATGTACTATCCTTTGAGACCTTCCAGAACCAACAACTCTGTTCTTTGTAGCAGAACCCCCTCCATATGTCCTCTCCAGCTTTTCAAGGTTTGGGTGATGCCTGTTCTGAGCCCCTGTCTGCTGTCTCACACTGTGTAGTACTCACTTGATTGTCTCTCAGCCAAATCTTATTTTCATGTACATTTCCAAGTAGCAACTGTTCTGTTAGCAACTTCACTGTACTAAGAGATTTTAAAGTCCATTCTTTGGATATCACTTTTCCAAAACACATCAGAACAACTTTTCTTTTTCTTTCCTTTTATTCCCTCCTCCAGATCTATTCTTGACTCTTTTTCTTCCTTTTATAGTGTCTCAACAGCACTCAGAAGCAAATAAGAAATGTCAGTAACTGAAAGGAAAAAGAAAGTGATGAGCAAACTTGGCTGCCAAGAGCATGTTGGCTGTGAAGAGTACATTCGTTGTTGATGGTTCTTGAAAGTGCCTGGGAGCCACGTGAGAATCTTCTCACCATTCTTTCATTAAGGCAGCCTCTCCACACCCACTGGTGCCTGCCTAGGCCATAGGAACTTGCTTATTTATCAGGGGCTTTATTGGTTTTGTGGGTACATTTTTCCACTATTGTTTTATTTATTTTTTATTCGTTTTTGGGTCACACCCGGCAGCACTCAGAGGTTACTCCTAGCTCTATGCTCAGAAATCGCTCCTAGCAGGCTCGGGGGATCATATGGGATGCTGGGATTTGAACCACCATCCTTCTGCATGCAAGACAAATGCCCTACCTCCATGTTATCTCTTTGTCCCCACTATTGTTTTAAAAGCACATACATGCAGAAGCAATGACAACCATTGCCTAAGCTCACTGATGCTCAGACTGTGTGCTAAGGACTGAGTCTACCTGGATTACCTACTTATTTCAGCAACTCAAGAACTAGCTGCCTTCTCAATTGACTATTTTCCAGGAGAGGAAACTGAGGCTCAGCTAATAAGTTCTGTACAAGTATCCACTTATTCTCTTTAGATTCTTCTAGAAAAATAATCACCATTCAGAGCATTGCTTCTATGAGAAAATGTATATTTCTTCCCCAAAGGACCAACAAACACATACTCACATATTCTATATACTCTTGCTCATACATACATGTACATTCAGACATATACTCCAACATACTATATAAACACATTCTTACATGCATGGGCACATTCACATACATTCCTATACAAACTCACATACTCAAGACATACATAGACAAGTTCAAATACACATATACTTATACCAGGAACATAACATATACCTTCATCTTAATGGGAGAAAAACCAACATGAGTAACATGTTCTTCACTGTGGAAGCAACAGATTCCAGTGACTTCTGGTGAACAATAGATCTGCTGGGATGGATGCAAGTTCTGGTCCGCTTCCAACCATAATGATTGGTCCACAAGGAGAACGTATAATGAAACTTAGACCAATCAAATCCTCTCCTCAGATGAAAAGTATGAAATCTGGCACAGAAACCTGCTCTTCCTCTTACCTCATCACTCAGTAGCTGTGAAGATGAGGTTGCTGAAGACTGTGGAAGAAAGGTGGAGAGTCTGCTCATAAGAAGAGAGAGGGAGAGAGTGAACTCCATTCTGTCTCAAGATATTTTGGTTTTTACAAGCTTCCCCTTGACTATTTTCTTCCCTCTGCAATTGAGCAAAGAGCCAGGGATAGAGAAGATATATTAATGCTTTTTTATTAAGCTCATGGCAGTTGAAAAAACATAATCCCTGGGCTCTTCAGGACATACATGTTTAGGGATTGAGAGCTGGCACAGACTGAGAGCAGAGAACAAAAAAAGGTGTATGTTCTGTGTTGTGGATATGCCCCTGACTTCATCAGCTGTGCTAAGTCTTGTCTTGACTCCATGACTCTGCAGCTGCCCTGCCCTGCCCTGTCTGTCCTGTCTCATTCACTATGTCCACCTGGGACACTTGATTTAATTATCTTCATTGAAATGGAGTTAGGATGCTAGAGTTAATGCCCTGCCCCTCTCTGAGACTTAATTATCACCTAAAGCTTGGCCCCAGGCACATAGGGAAAGGTGGCCACAACCCTGAAAATGAGTGGGCTGAGCAGAGAGCATGTCTTCATACTGGTGGGACCCCACAGCTAGACCAGAACACCTGTCTCTGGCTTGCCAGACATCAGGGCATGGTGGCCTAGTCAGGCATTTCCACCACCAGCTTGAGCCAAAGGCAGTGGCCTGAATTCTGGCCCCTGGCAAGAAGAGCTGATAACATGCCAAAACCTCTTCTGCTATTATAGAAATTTTTCACAACATCTCTGGACATCTTCTCTGTCCTTCTGCCAAAGAAGAGGTTGTCAGCTCAATAAAATCAAGTAACTCATCACTTTTATGAAGGGGCCACATGTGGGGGGCAATGATTTATGTGGGAGGCTATATCTTCTCTCTGTTCCTGTCCACCTCATCACTGATGTTGTGCCAAACACAGTGTCCCATTTTGAGTAGAGAACACTAATGCCTCTTTCTTTCTATGTTCTGTAAGGTATTTGGTGTATTAAAATAATTCAATTGTTCTGATCTTATAATATTAAGACATCATATAAAGCATGTCTGAGGTAGAATAAAAAGGTATGAATATGAATTCCATACTCTCTCTCCTTCTCTTAGCATATCACCTTCTAAAAATCACTCACCTCCTTACCCCAGGGTGAAGGGTGGGAAATGCAGCAGTTACCCACCCATCCACTCTGTTTCATGATGTCACCAGGAACTCAAGACAGTGTATGTGGAGCCTGTTTAGAAATGTTCTGCTTTGTTTGCAGGATTAAATGATGATTCTAAAGGGAATCCAGGATGCTTTGTGGTAACCACAATGGCATGTGACAAAGATGGGAGAGATCCCAACTTATAAAGGACAGAAATGAAGTCTTGTCCCAGAATTCTCTTCTGTTTTTAGATCTGTGATGGCAGAAGAATCCTATAGTGCCTTTAAATGACCCACTGGTTAAAAAGCAATAAACAGAAGTCATAATTCTGTTACATACTTTCTAGAATAGAAAATTGCAATTGAAAATTACTTCCTCTTATCTTACTTAAAATTGTTCCATGAGAAACTTTTAGTTGTGTGACATACTGATAGATTGCATTGTCATTGTCATTTTCTTCTTCACTTGTCACATTTAAGAAGAGTACTGTTGGTTGGGGACAGTCTTCATTTGGTGGCCTCCCAAGTGATGCTCAGAAAGACCAGGGGTCTATTCCTAGAAATACTCAGGCCAATGGCTCAAGGCAAGGTTTGGAGGATTTATGGCTATTTGAATCCTGTGGTGATAGGGAGCATCATCATGACACCAAGAGTGTTCTGGGGGCCGTGTGGTGCTTGGACCTAGCCAGGATCAGATGCCTGCCCAAATGCACCCTCAACCCCTGAACTAGCTTCCACCTCATGAAGAGAATCTTCTAGATATAACACAGACTTGCCTTTCCTGCTGAGTTGGGGCTAAATTAGCAGCACCTGGTTTTCTAAGAAAGCTCTTTTACCATAAACACTGAAGAAGGACCCTGGGTGTCAGGCCATCCACACTGGCATGCACCAGATCCTCCGATTGACTGGGGCATTCTGGCCTGGGCTCTGGAAATCCTGCTTGCCAGGATCCTGGGATAGTTGATGTGGCCCCATTCAGACTTTACACTGAAGGAGAGAAGGGCTGCTACTGGCCCCTTTCCCTATCAGTAAGCAAGTTATTCATTTCCAGCCTGGAAAGATAGTACAGTGGTTCAGACTGTTGCCTCTGCATGCAGCCAGCCTGGATTCAGTCTTTGGCATTCCCAATGGTCCCCTGAGTACTTCTAGGAATAGTCTCTGAGTGTAAATCCAGGAGTAACCCCCAGTATAGCTTCATGTAGTTCAAAAACAAACCAACAAAAAAGCTCTTTATGTTCTTTGAGCCTTAGTTTCTCCATCTGTAAATTGGGCTCCCCAAGATTTGGCGGTAGAAATGCCCAATAGGTTTCTTGGCGCTGCCGTCCGAATCTCTCCCTCAAGTCAAGAGACAGAACAAATGCCTTTATGGAGACCAAACGCCTTCTTCTTTTGCATCACTCCTGCAGCAAGCTCCCCGAAGTTCCCCTGCTTCCCCGCCCTGCTCTGTGGGTCCTTGTTCCCAAATCCCTAGATGCTTGTGGGGCTTTTTTCCATGGCGTGTTATTCATTTCTTGGCAGGAAGTACTGTGCTCGTAAGAATTAACATTTGGGTTTTATTTACTGACTTACCAAGTGCCAGAATCGCGAGAGGGATTCAGTTGCACAAATTCTCTTGATGGGAAATCAATGACAAATTGAGAAGATGAGGGTCTCGGGGATAGAGCAGCAAAGTCTTCGCAGCCCTTGTTTGAAAGTTCAGCCCTGGCTGATGTATGACCTTTCCCAGCATCCAGGGAGGGAGCGGCACAATCTCTCTCTCCGAAGTCCCCCCCCCCACCGACCACCATAGTGAATGGTGTAGCCCCTTTCCCCGTCTTGTAGGAGATTAGTCACAGGATATTTCATTTTAAATCCAATGGAATGTTTTCCTAAATCAGACAACTCTTTCAATGTTTATGACTTCTTTGCTGGAATTCTCTTTGGCTCCGGGAGGGATCTGAAAATTAAATACATTTCCTTTTGGTGACCTGGAGCTGGGCTGGAGGGAACGGAGGCCCTTGACGTCTGAGCCAGCAGGAACACATCGGGGCTGGTTCCAAGAAGCTTTTCCCATTGGCCAGTCTTCTCGAGCACCTGCAGGCCTGTGAGTGGCCAAGCCAGAACCTCATTCCCTAGGGCCGCCTTCCATCCCTGCCCACCAGTGCAGCCTGGGATACTGGAGGCACAAGGCCAATAGTTTTCAAAATTAAAAGGTGGGGAGGACTCAATACATGAGACGGGGCAGCAGGAGAGTCTCCTGGGGTTTCTTTGCAATCAGATATAACTTGTTTGTCTGCTGTTGACTATAGAAAAAATTAAAATTTTTCTTTTGTTGCATCGCACCCTTATTTGTATATAGTCTTCATCACGGCCACCACACAAGGCAACTATTTGCATTCTTATGTATGAGTGACACCAATCAGTAACTGTCTTTCCTTGTTTTACTTAGAGCTCAAGGCTTATTTCTGGTTCTGAGCTCAAGGATCGCTCCTAGCAGGACTTGGGGAATCATATGTAATGCTAGGGTTCAATACCTGGTTGTCCACATACAAGGTAAGCATCCTACCCATCCTACTGTACTATATCTTTGGCTTTTTCTTTTTTTAAATCAGAATAGTGTTTTTTTATATATTTTCCCATTTGAAGCTTATGATACTTGTTTTAATGACTATACAGTGTAACCATTATAACAATGTAGTTTTAAAATACTCTTTAATTTATTTAATTTGGGGGGGGGGTTGGGCCACACCCGGCGATGCTCAGAGCTTACTCCTGGCTCTCTGCTCAGAAATAGCTCCTGGCAGGCACGGGGGACCATATGGGACGCCGGGATTCGAACCAGCCACCTTGGGTCCCAGATTGGCTGCTTGCCAGGCAAACGCCACTATGCTATCTCTCCGGCCCCTTCTTATTTTATTTTATTGAAACCATTGTGATCTACAAAGTCCTTCATAGTTGAATTTCATATATACAGTGAATCAGGCAGGGCCATTCCAACCACCAGTGTCGATTTCCTTCCACCAATGTCCCCAGAGTGCATCCTATACCACTACCTTTTGGCCCTGGCCTGTCAGTATAAAAGGACCATTTAAGTTTAGATTGAGTCTCTTGATTAGGTTTCTTGATTTTATTATTATTGACTTTGGCTTGGATATTTAGTTCTGTCTTTTTGTTCTCCACCAATGTACCTGAGACCAGTTGCCCCCTGATTCTCATCCTTTCTTTTTTCTTTTCTTCCTAATTTTATAGAAAAATGCAGCAATATGTGATAAAACAAAGTAACCCATGTCCCAAGGTTCTATGAAAAAGGCGGAAGCCCCTATTTAAAAGGTGAAAAATAAAAAAGAAGACAAAAAATGGATTGCAGTTTTTTGCATAGGTGGAGCAAAAATTGGGGAAAACAGGAAGGAAAAGGCTTTGGCCTGGGAGACCCTACTCATGAAGCATCCTGCCATAAGACCAACTACAGGTTTTGACCATACTAAGTTGTCTAACCCCAGAGTCTTTCTTCATGGTCCAATAAAAGTTCTCCTCAATCACAGTTGTCATAGTTAGGTTTCTGTAATTGAAGATCTTGGTTTTTGTACAGATTCTATGACAAAGTCAGGGTGTCATGAAGCATCTTTTGGTTTTATCTCACCATTAGGTGGTAATGCAGGGAAAATGCCCTGAAAGCAAGTTGCTGTTTTCAAGTCATTAGGGTGTCATGTCAACTCACTCTGGAGCAAATTGGTGCCAGGGCAACATTAGAGCCTTTTCCAGTACAAGTTCAATTCCTGCTGCTGATGCAGAAAACTGTGCAGGTTCCAATGATGAGATCCAAGGTTTGGGGGTGAATGGCCAATGTCCAATTGACTGGAGCCTAAGTCATGTCACTGTGACAAATGTTTAGAGTGAAAGGCCCCTTTATAGCAGAGTACTGTTTTATTGAGTATATTTACAGCTTCTTTTTCCAGTCATTTTTATGGGCATTTTAACTCCCTGTTTGGGCCACGTGAATAGTGCTGCTAAATATAAAACTATCTTCAAACTCATTTTGGTCAGGGTGGTAGAATGTCTGATATGTCCTTCACATAGATTAAAAGAGGCAGAGAAAGACTGTCCTGGAGAAATGATGGCTTGGTGAGATGATGGGGTCATGAAGAACTGTCAGGAGCATCTTCCAGAGAGAAATTAAATCTAACTGTTCATTTTTTTCTGCTGTATAATTTCTCTGATGTCTATTTTCAGCTATCATTTCTGTCTCTTGACTTTCTTTTTAATCCATGGATCATGTAACCATTTGCAATGGTTTGTGGCATAGACTGAAAAGCTGAACCAAATTCAAATATAGCCCCAACCACTTATTAGCTGTGTGTCTGTGAGAAAGTTCTGTAGTGTCTCTGTATCCATTTCCTCCCTCACAAATGATCACACCCAATTCCTAGGTTTGCTTAAATAAGTAAATAATGATTCTAAATGGCTCAGTCATGTCCTTGAGGCATAGAAGGTTCTGGAAAAGTGCTTGCTCTGATTAAATCTAACGTTTTAGAAAAGCTGGTGTCACCACAATTGTGTTTCTAACTGGGCTCTCTCCACACAAGACTGAGAGTTCTGGGAGCTTCTTATCATCTGTCAGATGAGCAGAGATTGGACTTGAGTGTGTTGCCCCTGGAAAGGACCAACTGGAAAAGGTAACTGGAGGTATAGACACATAAATTCCTCATTCGTTTTTCACTTACTAGAATGTATTAAAATGCAAATCATAGAAAATTCCATTCAAGTAGGCTTGCTACCATTATGAAACCCCAGGTGTAAAAACACAGAGGGAGCAGGGATTTCCAGTTGGTCTCCAAAAAACTAGCTCATGGAGGATTTTCTTCCTATTCATTCTTCCAGCATCTATAAACTTAGCATTGTCTAGGGCAGGCTCCCTTATGACTATAATGTGATGGAAATAGCTTTAGGCTGAGGGGATAAAACAGAAAAGCACTTTTTGTATACTCTCCACTAAGAACGTGAGATTTTTCAAAGCCTCTTTCCCATCTATTCTCACAGCACATAGTCTTCAGTTGAGCTTCATGCTCCTTTCTGAACCTCTCACTGTTAACAAAGACAGGATGACCTCCAGAATTGGGATCAAATTACAATGCATCATTTCTGTCATTTAACCAGGGATAAAACAAATGGACACTAATAGCAGTCTCATTGCTCAGCATTCCACAGTTTACATGTTCCTCACACTATCTAATTATTAGTGACAGTGTCATATGAATATCCAGGAGTTCCCGAAAGTTCCATGATTTTAGTTAATTCTATGTATGTTGCATGATGGAATTGCTAACAATAATAGCATTCTGAGACAAGATTTTAAAATTGTATGGACACCAATGTGTGCTTTCCTTGAAATGGAATGGACAGAATATTTTTATATCTTTCCCAATTCTTCTCCACAATGGCCAGTAAGAATATGAGTATTTCTGGGCCCAGAGAGATAGCACAGCGGTGTTTGCCTTGCAAGCAGCCGATCCAGGACCAAAGGTGTTTGGTTCGAATCCCGGTGTCCCATATGGTCCCCCGTGCCTGCCAGGAGCTATTTCTGAGAAGACAGCCAGGAGTAACCCCTGAGCACCGCCGGGTGTGGCCCAAAAACCAAAAAAAAAAAAAAAAAAAAAAAGAATATGAGTATTTCTGCAGAGAAATAAAAGAATTATTTCTATTGTGTTCCATATCACCTAACAGAGTTACTTACTCTATGTTCACTAAGTGCATAAAAATCTCCTCCCCTCTCTAACAATATTTGAATGCAGTCTTTTATTAATTTCTCCTCATGCTCTTTGTTCTTCTTTCATTAAATGTTCTCTTACTTTGTCTCTCCTTGCTTCTCTAATATGATCTTGCTTCTCTCATAATGATCTTGAAATGACCTCTTCATCTAACAAGAATAGCTCTCACTTGTTGATTGAGCATTTACGTAACCCACACGGTACTGGTACTAAGCACTTCACAAATCTGACCTAATTGAATTTTCACAAAATCCTAGAAATCAGAATTTTGTGAGAAGTAGATGCTTTATCAAAGGTCATGTAATCTATAAACAAAAACAGACTAGAGAGGAAAGCCTAGATCAGAGGATTTTAGGAGCACCTTCTGCATATGGCTTCCCAGACTTTAGAAGTCCACTCAACTCCATTCTTACATCATTTTCCAGGCCTGTGTTCCTCCTTTTTTTTTTTTTCCCCACTGTGTTCCTCTTAATCTCATTTCATTCAGATGCCATGTTATGCTCTGGCCACCAGAGGGATGGCTCTTCCTGCTTCTGAGTCCCCAATATTCAACCTACCAGTGATCCCTGACTCAGAATGAATGTCATTTGAATTAAATTGCATTCAGGACCTTGGCCTCCAGATGGTTCAACTGCAACCAATGTGTAGAGACCACTGAGCTTCATGCTTCATTCACTGCACCCCTCTCCACATACACAAACATTCTGCCACCTCCACTTCTTAGTCTGTGTTTGTTCTGTGTCACAGCCAGGTCAGATTGTAGCAGGCCACTGGTCAGACAATCACTTATATTTTGGTTGATTTGGGGGGGCCACACCCATTGGAGCTCAGGAGTTACTCCTGGCTTTGTGCTCAGAAATCACTCCTGGCTCGGGGACCATGTGGGATGCTGGAGATCGAACCTGTGTCTGTCCTGGGTCAGCCGCGAGTAAGGCAAACACCCTACCACTGTACTACTGCTCCAGCCCCAGACAATCACTTTAGAGCAAACTTCAGGATTCATGTAAATAAAGCAGCTATGGGCCCAGCTGACTGACTTAGTACTGTTGTCTTTAACATAGGAAACTCAGTTGTGAGTTTCCTTCTGGCCCTACTGTGCCTCTGTGCCTCATCTTTGCCTCATGTTGCCCATTAGGTGTCTATGTGGGCATTGCTCTTTCAGATAAAAGAAGGGTACCCAGATTATGGGCAAACATTGGGACACTGATCACTTTCTCCTCCATTCAAAAGATTATGAAAACTCTTGACCTCTGGCTGGAGGCACACTTTACAACTGCTTATATGAGCTGTGTCTCTCAGCATGCATTAAGAACTTTCGGCTGGGCCACACAGACACACATAATCTACTTGGCACAGGCTGTGACCACTTGTTTCCAGAGTTCAGCCAAATATCGGGCAAGTGTGTAGCCACTGGGCCAGCCATTTGGAGAAAGCTGACTGAGTCTTCTGGAAACCAACAGCAATTGCTGACATCTGGAGGCCATAGGATTGAGTTCCAAGACCCAACTCATTAGCCACAGTCATGGGAGAGAAAAAGTTGGTGGGACAGGAACAGAGAAAGCTTGCTTTCTTCTTTCCAATCCTAAAAACTCAGAGGGTTGAAATCCCTCTGCCATCAATCCAGGTTCTTCAGCTGGTGAATCAAGTTATGTTCTTGCTATTATGAAACTTTTTCTGACTCTATCTGGAAGTTCTAAGTCCTTTGTCCCTATGATCTCAGCCCATGTTCTTTCCCCCAAATCCATGTGGGAGAAAGATCAGAAGAGCAACACTCTATTTGCTTCTTGGCTCAATTTTTTCCCTTTCTATACCAGATTTCCTGGTTTCAGGAAAATAAAGACATTGGAAGACTCCGGACACAAAGACAGGATTTCTTTTTCTTTCTCTCTTTCTCTCTTTCTTTCTTCTTACTTTCTTTCTTTCTTTTTCTTTTTTTCTTTCTATCTTTGTTTCTTCTCTTTCTTTCTCTTCTTTCTTTTTCTTTCTTTCTTTTTTTTTCTTTCTTTCTCTCTTTATTTTTTCTTTCTTCCTTTCTTCTTCCTTTCTTACTCCTTCCTCCCTTCCTTCCTTCCTCCCTTCCTTTCTTCTTCTTTCTTTCTTCTTTCTTTCTTTCTTTCTTTCTTCTTTCTTTCCTTTCTTTCTTTCTTTCTTTCTTTCTTTCTTTCTTTCTCTCTCTCTCTCTCCTTCCTTCCTTCCTTCCTTCCCTTTCCTTCCTTCTTCTCTTTCTTCTTTCTTCTTTCTTTCTTTCTTTCTCTTCTTTCTTCTCTTCTTCTCTTTTTTCTTTCTTCTTTCTTTCTTTCCTTTCCTTTCTTTCTTTCTTCTTTCTTTCTTTCTTTCTTTCTTTCTTTCTCTTCCTTTCTTTCTTCTTTCCTTTCTTTCTTTCTTTCTTTCTTCTCTTTCCCTTTCTTTCTTTCTTTCTTTCTCTTTCTTTCTTTTCTTCTTTCTTTCTTTCTTTCTCATTCTTTCTTTCTTTCCTTTCTTTCTTTTCTCTCTCTTTCTTTCTTTCTTTTCTTTTCTTTTTCTTTTTTTTTTTTTGGTTTTTGGGTCACACCCGGCAGCTTTTCATGGGTTACTCCTGGCTCTATGGTCAGAAATTGCTCCTGGCTGGCTCGGGGGACCAGATGGGATGCTGGAATTTGAACCACTGATCTTCTGCATGCAAGGCAAACACCTTTCTTCCATGCTATCTCTCTGGCCTCAAGACAGGTAGAACTCATGTGTGTAGTTTTTATGAGTTAAAGGGATAAAAGATGCATTCTTTCCTCCCTTAGGCTAAATACAGAGCAGGGTGACAAGTTAGAAAAGTTTTATGAGAAAAAATGATAAATTAGAGGAAGAAAAAGAAATGGTGCAACTGAGTGATCACAATGAATGTAAATGGACCAAAGACACTATATTGAAGGATAAAGATTTTCAGATTGAATTTTTGAAAACACCTCTAAATTTTGACTTTGGAGTAATTTAAAAATGGTTCTTAAGGGGGCCGGGCGGTGGCGCTGGAGGTAAGGTGCCTGCCTTGCCTGCGCTAGCCTAGGACGGACCGCGGTTCGATCTCCCGGCGTCCCATATGGTCCCCCAAGAAGCCAGGAGCAACTTCTGAGCGCATAGCCAGGAGTAACCCCTGAGCGTCACAGGGTGTGGCCCAAAAAACAAAAAAAAATGGTTCTTAAAATAAAATTAATTAAGAATATTGAAAATGAAAGTTGATGGAGGGAGGGGGAATGTGAGGAGGAGGAATGTGAGGTGGGGAAGTTGGAGAGGAAACAGAGAGGGAGAAGGAAGTAGAAAGCAATGTACTTAAAAATAAAACATACTTTGGTTATGTCCTGAAAGTGAACTTGAAGATACACATTTCATAAAATCATGTTCTACTGGGACTCCCAGCTCTGAGATTTAGTAAGAATTTCTTCCCTGTTCATCTCCCATCCCCTTCAATTTTACAACTGAGAAGAAGTCTTTTGGACAGACTGTTCCATCTGTGTTCTCTTTGTTTCCAAAGAGTAAGTTATTAAATTAAAAACAAATTCAGAAGTTTCCCCATGCCTCCTCCCATTACCACCCCCAAATAAAATAGGTCCAAGCTGGCCAGTTTGGCAAAAAGGTCATGTAAGGGGCACAGAGTCAATTTTGTGAATGGGTCATCTTAATTTACTGAAGCATTAAGGAATATAAAAACACAAAAAAAATCATGATGATGACCAACAGCAGGGTCAACGGGCAATGTGTCCATATGAAAGGACTCCAAGGATGGGTCTTGGGGTTTATAACATCCCTCAATATTATTTGTAATTATGAATCTATGAATTTCTCTTCTCCAGGAGCAGGACTCAGAACTTTCAGCATATTTCCAAATGAATTCATAAGCTCAAGTGATCAGAACACTGAAGTGGCCAAAAACCTGATCAGAGCTGGTATTATCATTTTATCGATTAAATAAAGGTGTTTTTCTTCTTGCAAAGATTTACTTGTCAAAGGTTGGTTTCCTGGTGCAATTTACAGAGAAGAGGGGTTCCCAAATTTGGCAAAAACAAATCATAAAGATCAATCCTCAATGAGTGGGCAAAGAACTGTAGTAATGAGTTGGAGGAGAAAAGGCTTGTGTATTAAAAAAAATGAAATTAAGTCTTTATAGGCTCCTTTCTTCCATCCATTTTTATGGGAAAAATTCTTAAACTTACCCATAAACTTTACCTTGGATAGAATGAGACCACTGATAAGATAATTGGGGGTTGCTACATTTGTTACCCTTCCCTGATGAAGATGCACAAAGCACATTTTTATAATAAAGGCTTTGATAAATTCTGTAGTGAATAAAGTTAATGACATTTAACACAGAATTTCTAAATGTCATTTGAGCAACTTTTGTTCCCCTTGTGGCATGCCATCAAATCAGAGCTCCACTGTGCATGCTTTGGGAAAGTGAAGGACCTGAGTCTCATGTACAGTAGAGAAACCTTTAGTTGATCAGATCTTTGAGCTCAGATGGCTGAGTGCTTTGCAGCAGAAACCACAGCCATCTCTCCCTCCAACTTCTAAGACCAAAGGATTTTCCTCTTCATCTTCAACTTACAGGATGGGCACCACTCCATCCTGGGGTCTGTGGAAATTTCTTATGTCCAGAAGACCCAGGACTGTAGGGACTGGTCTAGGCAGAAACAAAGCAGAAAAAAATCCATCCCCAGAGTCTTACCCTGTTTCCATATTTCCAAGCTGGGCAGTGTTGGGTATTTATCCTAATTTACTCATGCCTTAACATTCATTGGTGAATCAAGGACAATAACTGCACTCACATCATTGTCCTGTTGTAAGCATTAAATAAAATATACTTCAACACCCCCCAAAGATGCCTAGTTTCTATAGCC